>NW_027064224.1:0-27386 GCF_032884065.1 Artemia franciscana
GGGGTCAAACAGCTTTTTAGAAAATTCCAAGAACCATTCACTCAAAGGGCCCCCTTCGTCAATAGCGTGCTCTCCTTGATATTGAATGTACAATCTTTTATTTAAAGTTTTTGAGTTCTCTGATTGGTCAACAGTCAAAAGTTCTTGCTTTGATTGGAGATAAAGAATATTTCTTGACACTTTTATTTTAAACAGGCCAATAGTATGAGCTTTGGAACACTTGTTCCTCAAGTTCTGTATTCTTTTTAGTTGGGTGATTTTGCTCTGTTTCATCTTCTCTTCTTTCGTTTGCTCTGTTTCTTCTGTTTCTTCTCGGTTACTAGTCAGAATTAATACGTAAGAGCCCCTATAACGAAGAACTCGTCCCACAATTACATCATTTATATTACTTTGTGGCATATTTTATTACTAATATTATCTATTTGAACAATATATTTCTAAAATTAAAATACCAACATCGAGTAGTTGGAACCTGACAAACAAACAAAACTAATTTTTAAATTTTCAGGTATTTTTTAGGTTTGATTTAAAAAATTAAAATTTTTGCTCCGACCCCATAAATATTTTTGCAGTTTGCAGTTAAGAAAATATATTTATTTAAAATTTTCAGGAATTATTCTTGTTTTATGTGACAAATCCGATTTTTTAATAAAACAATTGCTGAATTTTACAGAACTATGTCTACATGCTTTTTATAATAGTAAAAATCTATTTTTATTTTTGCATTAGGAAGATGTTAATAACGTTTTCTATTACAGAGCTGTCAAAAAATACAATTTTTTGAAAATAGAACCATATATGGTTTTAATAAAACTATGGCGACATTTATTATTTAGTATATGAAAACGAAGTTCTTTGTAAAAATATTGATTTATTTGAAATAATTTTTGTTAAATACAAAAGCACGTAGATGTGACAAATTTTTGATTTAATTAAATAAGCTACTAAAATATTATTGAAAAATTCTGTTCTTCGTTCAAAATTTTTTTAAGAACAATTTTTTTAATTGCAAAGTGTTTTTTTTAACCATATCAATTTTCTTTAAAATGAGCAATTAAACAACTCCACACGAGGTTCCAGTGCCTAGCTATCTGAGGAGGAAAAAAGATACCGTATTTGAAGAAAATCGTGGATGCAGCCACTTTTCTTGATTTTCAAGCCAATATATTTCCATCTTGTTCAAGCAAAGGGATCTCGGGCAAGGCGGTTCTAACAGAGTACTTCTTGTTTTTATCTGACTCTAATTTAAGGAATTATAGGCTATTGTAGTCTTTATTAAGGGACCTGGTCGTCTCTTACTAGGTTGTTAGCTACCGCTGCAACCCAGATTCTTGATTTTCAAACCAATATATTTTTCTTGTTATTCACACCAAGGGACAGTTAGTAACCTATACAGGGGTATTGGACAAGGCGAATCTAAAATTGTTCTTCCTTTTTGATCTGACTATAGTTTTAGGAGCTATGGCTATATTTTTACTATTGGACGTGATCGTCTCTTACTAGGTTGCTAGCTGCCGCTGCAGCCTGGATGATTGTCCTTTAATATAAAGCAGGCATAAACCAGATAATACTTTGGAAACCATGATTTGGTTTCTATTGGTCGTATTCATCTTTTACTAAGTTGCAGCTACTGCTTGTTTTAATTTGGGTCAGAGTTCTTTCTTTATTATGCAACTTCACCGATCCATTATTTGAAGAAGAAGAAGACGTTTATTCAATACAATACAATAAAAAATACAATTCAAAATAGAAATACAATACGCTCATTCCCCTTGAAAGGTTTCATGGCCAGGGATACAAGGGGGATACAAAAAATACAATATAAGCAACAAAAAAAAGAAAAAAAGAGAGAAAAATAGCCAATTAATATATAAGATGAAAAAGAGAACATATCTGAGACCTGGAGTCAAAGTGCAGAGAAGACAACCATACACCATGAACAGACACTCAGGGTACATCAACTACTCAGAGAAAAAAAAGTGCTATTCTATTTGATTCTTTACTAAATGATCCTTAAGAATCCTTTTAAAAGTCCCAAACGAGTGGTATCTCTATACTGAAGAAGATAGTGAATTCCAGACCTGTTGACAAGTAATGAGGGGATTGAAATCTGATCGAATAGTAGGGGTAGGCGGAAAGTAGATATTATTTGAAGAACGAAGGCTATATGGAGCTGAATCACAAATAAACATAGTATTTTTTTGAAGATATTTTGGAAAATTGTCGTTAAGCTGATGAAAGACAAAAGAATCACAAGAAACAATGTAAATATGCAGACTTAAGAGCGGTGTTTGGTGAAGAACGGTTGGTGTCCGTTGGCAGGAAAAGACAGAAAAACGTTGGTGTTTTTCAGATGCAATTGAAATCGTGTTGTCTTATTCTTTGGTTTCAAGTTTTAGGGTGACAAATCAGCAATTTTGGACTCTGAAGAAGAAGAAGTTTATTCAATACAATACAATACAAAATACAATTTAAAATGGGAATAGATTACGCTTCTTCCCCCTCGAAAAGTTCCATGGCTAGGGATACAATGAGGATGCAAAAAATACAATATAAGCAACAAAAAAAAAGAAAAACAGAGAACAATAGCCAAATAGCACATAAGATGAAAAAGAAAACATACCTGAAACCTGGAGTCAAAGCGCAGAGAAGACAACTATACACCATGAACTAGAATTCATTTCCTCCTTCCTGTTTAAAAATACGCCAAACTAATGGGAATTTTGAGTTTTAAAATAGCTATCGCTTAAAGTCACTATCACTATTACTTAGTAATAATAGAATTTTCATAAAAACTTTTCAAGGCTTTCCTTCCATACAATATTATATGTCGGACCTTGAATTTTAGGCGGTGGAACATACAACGTTAACAATTCCCAATGATTTGTAAATCAGACTGGCATATTTTACGCCATATTTTTAGGTCGGTATTAGATTCTTTACCATAGCAAACCTATACCAATACCAACACCTAGTTGGTGGGGGCGCTTCGCACAATATATATATATATATATATATATATATATATATATATATATATATATACTAGCTGTTGGGGTGGCGCTTCGCGCCACCCCAAAACCTAGTTGTTGGGGCGCTTCGCGCCCCCCCAAGCCCCCCCGCGCGCGTAAATCGTTACGCGCCATATTAGTTGTGCGCCATTGTAGTTGTGTCCCTGTGTCCCACCTGTGAATATAGATAGATTTATATATGTGTTTCGAACTACGCAAAAATTGCGAATAAACAACATTCTTGGCTTTCCCATTGTCTGTGCGTATGCAAAGCCGTATGTACTAATAATGACGTCATATACAAACGCTCTTTTTACAAACAAACAAACATGCATCCACATAACTCGTTTTTATATAGATAGATACAATACAAATTAACTGCGTAAAACTTGCGAATAAACAACATTCTTCGCTGTCCAATTGTCGCTGCATATAAATACATTTTCAGGTTTACCGACCCTTAAAAGTATTATTGGTACGCCTATTTTTAGTTGTAGCACGTGTGGTGGAAACCCTGAAGGATCTATGGAATTTAAAAATTCAGATGGATAATTAACCGCTTCATTTGGTTCCAAAACTGTGTCGACTGTTTTGTAAAGGACTGCCTGGTCTCGAATCTTGTTCAAAACAATATTGTTGATTTCGTGGACGTCTATATTTTTGGCTGTGAGAATCGCTCTTTCACTTAGCCATTTATTATTTTTATAATTTTTTAGAATATTCGGAAATACTTTTTCAATCAATTCATTTTTGGACGTCACGAAATTACAGAAATCAGCAGGTAGTTGTATACGTCCTGAAATTGAGTCTACTGTTTGACCAGAGTCATCGTTTTGCAATCGGACACGCATATTTGTAGTTAATTTTAATATTTTTACGTGTGCCTATAAATTAGAATTTTTTAGGCAAGCATTCATTTCGTCTGCAGGAGTTAAACTACGTAAAAATTGCGAATATACAACATTCTTGGCTTTCCCATTGTCTCTGCATATACAAAGTCGTATGTACTAATAATGACATCATATGCAAACGCTCTTTTTACAAACAAACAAACATGCATACATACAACTCGTTTTTATATAGATAGATAGATAGATAGATAGATAAAATACAAATTAACTGCGTAAAACTTGCGAATATACAACATTCTTCGCTGTCCAATTGTCGCTGCATATAAATAGATTGTCAGGTTTACCGACCCTCGAACATGCAACGTACAATTGTCAATGGGAAAAACAATCAGTATTGAGATCTATACCACATTTTTCTAATGATTGACTTTGAGCTTTGTTAATGGTGATTGCAAATGCTAATCGAATTGGGAATTGCAATCTTTTAAATTGAAAAGGCAGATCCGTTGGAATCTTGGGAATGCGAGGAATAAGAACAGCCTCACCCTCAAAAGGCCCTGTCAAGATTGTGGCCTCTATTAGGTTTTCCATTGTTTTTTTTACGGCAGGTCGAGTGCCATAACAAAGCTTTGGTGGGTTTATATTTCTTAAAAGTATCTTTGGTAGGCCTATTTTTAGTTGTAGCACGTGTGGTGGAAACCCTGAGAATAATATCTCGAGGTAAAAACTGATCACCGACCATAACGATGGCCACTTCGTCGATAGTTGGAGCATTGTATCTACGCACATGTTGGCCAGGAGGCGTTTTGTCAGCGGAAATAACAATTTTATGCGTATAAGTAGGCATCAGATCGATGGCTGTTTTGAACAGACGCACTAAATTATTATTTTCATGGAAAAGATGTTGTAATTGGGAAACGATTGTCCTTTCAATGTTGGGAGAAATTTCGCAACGTGCATTCAATTCAGAATTTCTATCACTGATGAAGTACAATTGTAAAAATTTATGATTCTCGCCTGAGAATGGTAGAAGAGACCCTGCTCTATGATAAATTTGCCCTTTTACTTTGAAAGTAGACATAAATTGATCTGGATTTTCAATTTGGGCTCCAAACGACGTCATTTGGAAACATGAGTTGTATTTTCTGATTCATTTATATTCCTTATGTCCCAGTGTCCCGGTCGTCATTTATATCCCCCTGTTTTATATCCCGCTTATTTTTCAGTTTTTTCCTTTTTTTAGTTTTTTTTTTACTTTTTTAGTTCTTTTAGTTTTTACGTTTTTTAGTTTTTTTTTTAGTTTTTTAGATGAATTTTTTTTTTAGTTTTTTACCTTTTTTCTTTTTAGTTTTTATTGGTTCTTACCTTTTTTTTAGCTTTTTATCTTTTTTATTTTTTTTTATTTTTATTTTTAATTTTATTAGAATTCTTTTTCTCTTCTATTTTTCATTTTTCTTTTTTTTTAGTTTTTTTTAGTTTTTAGTTTTTCAAGTTTTTTCCTTTTTTTAGTTTCTTTAGTTTTTTTAGTTTTTCGGCTTTTTTATTTTTTTATTAGTTTTTAGTTTTTTTGTAGTTTTTGCCTTTTTTTAGTTTTTTCATTTTTTTTTTTTAGTTTTTAGTTTTTTACCTTTTTTAGCCTAACCAGGATTTGAACCTGGGACCTTCATTCTCCGTTCTGACACCCTCTCTCACCGAGTGACTACTCCAGCATGTTCATTTTGGTGTTTTAAATGGTATATTATTAACCAAATTAATGTGTTTTACAATATACTAAGCATCGTCATAATAAAAATGACGGCAACTAATTTCATGACGTCAGCCGAAACATGACGTCACCTGATCCACAGATCCACAGACCCACAGATCCACAGACAACTTATTTTTATATATATAGATAGATATATATATATATATATATATATATATATATATATATATATATATATATATATATATATATATAAATATATATATATATATATATCTATATATATAAAAATAAGTTGTCTGTCTGTGGATGGATGGATGGATGTGTCAGGTGACGTCACCTGAAAAAACTGGATTAGGTGACGTCAAAACTGAAAAAACTAAAAAAAGGCAAAAACTACAAAAAAAACTAAAAACTAATAAAAAAAATAAAAAAGCTAAAAAACTAAAAAAACTATAAAGGTAAAAACCAATAAAAAACTAAAAAAAAAACTGAAAAAACTAAAAAAAGGCAAAAACTACAAAAAAAAACTAAAAACTAATAAAAAAAGTAAAAAAGCTAAAAAACTAAAAAAACTAAAAAAACTAAAAAAAGGTAAAAAACTAAAAAAAATAAAAAAAGCTAAAATAAAGGTAAAAACCAATAAAAAACTAAAAAAAAGGAAAAAACTAATAAATGACGACACTCAAAGAGAAAGCGACCAGGACAAAAAACTAAAAAAAAAGGCAAAAACTACAAAAAAACTAAAAACTAATAAAAAAAATAAAAAAGCTAAAAAACTAAAAAAACTAAAAAAAGGTAAAAAACTAAAAAAACTAAAAACTAAAAAAAAACTAAAAAAGGTAAAAACTAAAAGAACTAAAAAAGAAAAAAATAAATGACGACACTCAAAGAGAAAGCGACCAGGACAAAAGGAATGTTCGATTAGCAATCAACAAAGCACCGGGACACAGGGAGTATAAATGACGACCAGGACACAAGTAAAAAAAAAATTAACAAAACTAAAAAGAAGGTAAAAACTACAAAAAAACTAAAAAGAAAAAAAAACTAAAAACTAATAAAAAAACTAAAAAATCTAAAAATCTAAATAAACTAAAAAAGAAAAAAAAAGGAAAAAAATAAAGGAGAAAAACAAAACTAAAAAACGAATGTATATACAGACCGGTACACCGGGATACAAATGACGACCGGGACACAGGGAATATAAATAACGACCGGGACACAGGGACACAACTACAACGGGGACACCGGGGGAAACAGGGGGATATAAATGACGACCGGGACAAAAAAACTAAAAAGAAATAAAAACTAAAAACTAATAAAAAAAACTAAAAAATCTAAAAATCTAAATAAGCTAAAAAAGAAAAAAAAAGGAAAAAAATAAAGGAGAAAAACAAAACTAAAAAACGAATGTATATACAGACCGGGACACCGGGATACAAATGATGACCGGGACCCGGGACACAGGGAATATAAATGACGACCGGGACACAGGGACACAACTACAACGGGGACACCGGGGGAAACAGGGGGATAACCTGACAATCTATTTATATGCAAAGACAATGGGACAGCAAAGAATGTTGTATATTCGCAAGTTTTACGTAGTTAAAACCATATATATATATATATCTATATTCACAGGTGGGACATAGGGACACAACTACAATGGCGCGTAACTATTATGGCGCGTAACGACTTACGCGCGCGGGGGGGCTTGGGGGGGGGGGCGCGAAGCGCCCCCACCAACTAGGTGTTGGGGTGGCGCGAAGCGCCACCCCAACAGCTAGTCTATATATATAAAAATAAGTTGTCTGTGGATGGATGGATGGATGTGTCAGGTGACGTCACCTGAAAAACTGGATCTGGTGACGTCAAAACTGAAAAAACTAAAAAAAGGCAAAAACTACAAAAAAAACTAAAAACTAATAAAAAAAATAAAAAAGCTAAAAAACTAAAAAAACTATAAAGGTAAAAACCAATAAAAAACTAAAAAAAAAAACTGAAAAAACTAAAAAAAGGCAAAAACTACAAAAAAAAACTAAAAACTAATAAAAAAAGTAAAAAAGCTAAAAAACTAAAAAAACTAAAAAAACTAAAAAAAGGTAAAAAACTAAAAAAAATAAAAATAAAAAAAAAATAAAAAAAAGGAAAAAACTGAAAAATAAGCTAAAATAAAGGTAAAAACCAATAAAAAACTAAAAAGAAAAAAAGGAAAAAACTAATAAATGACGACACTCAAAGAGAAAGCGACCAGGACAAAAGGAATGTTCGATTAGCAATCAACAAAGCACCGGGACACAGGGAGTATAAATGACGACCAGGACATAAGTAAAAAAAAAAAAAACTATCTATATATATAAAAATAAGTTGTCAAACTAAAAAAAGGCAAAAACTACAAAAAAAACTAAAAACTAATAAAAAAGCTAAAAAACTAAAAAAACTAAAAAAAAGGCAAAAACTACAAAAAAAACTAAAAACTAATAAAAAAAAATAAAAAAGCTAAAAAACTAAAAAAACTAAAAAAAGGTAAAAAACTAAAAAAACTAAAAACTAAAAAAAACTAAAAAAAAGGAAAAAACTGAAAAATAAGCTAAAATAAAGGTAAAAACCAATAAAAAACTAAAAAAAAAACTGAAAAAACTAAAAAAAGGCAAAAACTACAAAAAAACTAAAAACTAATAAAAAAAGTAAAAAAGCTAAAAAACTAAAAAAACTAAAAAAACTAAAAAAACTAAAAAAAGGTAAAAAACTAAAAAAAATAAAAAATAAAAAAAAACTAAAAAAAAAGGAAAAAACTGAAAAATAAGCTAACATAAAGGTAAAAACCAATAAAAACTAAAAAGAAAAAAAGGAAAAAACTAAAAAAAATTTTCATCTAAAAAACTAAAAAAAACTAAAAAAGGTAAAAACTAAAAGAACTAAAAAAGAAAAAAATAAATGACGACACTCAAAGAGAAAGCGACCAGGACAAAAGGAATGTTCGATTAGCAATCAACAAAGCACCGGGACATAGGGAGTATAAATGACGACCAGGACATAAGTAAAAAAAAATTAACAAAACTAAAAAGAAGTTAAAAACTACAAAAAAACTAAAAAGAAAAAAAAAATAAAAACTAATAAAAAAACTAAAAAATCTAAAAATCTAAATAAACTAAAAAAGAAAAAAAAAGGAAAAAAATAAAGGAGAAAAACAAAACTAAAAAACGAATGTATATACAGACCGGTACACCGGGATACAAATGACGACCGGGACACAGGGAATATAAATGACGACCGGGACACAGGGACACAACTACAACGGGGACACCGGGGGAAACAGGGGGATATAAATGACGACCGGGACAAAAAAACTAAAAAGAAAAAAAACTAAAAACTAATAAAAAAACTAAAAAATCTAAAAATCTAAATAAGCTAAAAAAGAAAAAAAAAGGAAAAAAATAAAGGAGAAAAACAAAACTAAAAAACGAATGTATATACAGACCGGGACACCGGGATACAAATGACGACCGGGACACAGGGAATATAAATGACGACCGGGACACAGGGACACAACTACAACGGGGACACCGGAGGAAACAGGGGGATGTAAATGACGACCGGGACACCGGGACAGGGAATGGTCGATTAGCAATCACCATCAACAAAGCTCAAGGGCAATCATTAGAATCATGAGGTATAGATCTGAATACAGATTGTTTTCCCATGGACCATTATATGTTGCATGTTCAAGAGTCGGTAAACCTGTATAGATCTGAATACAGATTGTTTTCCCATGGACCATTATATGTTGCATGTTCAAGAGTCGGTAAACCTGACAATCTATTTATATGCAAAGACAATGGGACTGCAAAGAATGTTGTATATTCGCAAGTTTTACGTAGTTAAAACCATATATATATATCTATCTATATTCACAGGTGGGACATAGGGACACAACTACAATGGCGCGTAACTATTATGGCGCGTAACGACTTACGCGCGCGGGGGGGCTTGGGGGGGGGGCGAAGCGCCGCCACCAACTAGGTGTTGGGGTGGCGCGAAGCGCCACCCCAACAGCTAGTATATATATATATATTTATATATATCTATATATATAAAAATAAGTTGTCTGTCCGTTACGCCAGATTATATCTTCTATATATATAAAAGAAAAAAAAAACTAGAATGTAAAAACTGGAAATTGCATAAATATTTCAAAATATTTTGACAATAGATTAAAGTAATTCGAAAAAAGAAAAATGGTAAAAAACTTAAAAAAAACTAAAAAGAAAAAACTAAAAAAAAAATTAAAAATTAAAAAAATTAAAAAAAGAAAAAACCTAAAAAGAAAAAACGTAAAAAAATAAAAAAGATAAAAAATTAAAAAGAAAAAAAACTAAAAAAGCTAAAAAACTAAAAAAAGAAAAAACTAAAAAAACTGGGAATTGCACAAATATTTCAATATATTTTGACAATAGATTAAAGTAATTCGAAAACCTTAAAACAGATACCCCAAATTTTGAGGTTTAATATAAATTATTGGAGCTTTAGCATGCTTGGCACGTAAAGATTTTTCCAAGTGTCAATGTTAGAATGAACATTGACAAATTGAAGAAAACAAATCAATAAAAAGAAGAAACTAAAAAAAGAAAAAACTAAAAAAGAAAAAAATTAAAGAAGAAACTGTATCTATATATATAAAAATCTATATATATAAAAATAAGTTGTCTGTCTTTTATGTCTGTTACACTATGCCTGTTACGCCAGATTATATCTTATCTATATATATAAAAATAAGTTGTCTGTGTGTGAATCTGTGGATCAGGTGACGTCACACTAAATTATTTCACACTAATACAAAAGAAGAAAAAAACTAAAAAAGGTAAAAACTACAAAAAAAACTAAAAAGAAAAAAAAACTAAAAAAGCTAAAAAACTAAAAAAAAAACTAAAAAAAGGTAAAAATCTAATAACTAAAAAAAACTGAAAAAAATAAAAAAAAGGCAAAAACTACAAAAAAAATAAAAACTAATAAAAAACTAAAAAAGCTAAAAAACTAAAAAAACTAAAAAAAACTAAAAACTAAAAAAGAAAAAAACTAAAAAAAAGGAAAAAACTGAAAAATAAAAGAGAAAAAGAAAACTAAAAAAATATGAATAAATATATATAAAAATAAGTTGTTTGTGGGTTATGTCTGTCTGTCTGTCTGTCGAGTGACGTCGTGTTTGTCCTAATATGACGTCTGAATTATTTCACACTAATACAAAAGAAGAAAAAAAACTAAAAAAGGTAAAAACCACAAAAAAAAACTAAAAAGAAAAAAAACTAAAAAAGCTAAAAAACTAAAAAAAACTAAAAAAAGGTAAAAAACTAAAAACTAAAAAAAACTGAAAAAACTAAAAAAAGGCAAAAACTAAAAAAAAACTAAAAACTAATAAAAAAACTAAAAAAGCTAAAAAACTAAAAAAACTAAAAAAAACTAAAAAAAGGTAAAAAACAAAAAAAAAACTAAAATCTAAAAAAGAAAAAACTAAAAAAAAGGAAAAAACTGAAAAATAAGAGAAAAAGAAAACTAAAAAAATATTAATAAATATAAAGAATATAAATATAATATAAATTAGCAATCAACAAAGCACCGAGACACAAATGACGACCAGGACACAGGGAGTATAAATGACGACCAGGACATAAGTAAAAAAAAAACGAAAAATACATAAGTAAAATAAGTAAAAAAAATGGTAAAAACTACAAAAAAACTAAAAACTAATAAAAAAACTAAAAAATGTAAAAATCTAAATAAACTAAAAAAGAAAAAAAAGAAAAAAGGAAAAAAATAAAGGAGAAAAACAAAACTAAAAAACGAATGTATATACAGACCGGGACACCGGGATACAAATGACGACCGGGACACAGGGAATATAAATGACGACCGGGACACAGGGACACAACTACAATGGGGACGCCGGGGGGCACAGGGGGATATAAATGACGACCGGGACACCGGGACACAAGGAATATAAATGACGCCCGGGACACTCAAAGAGAAATCACAGACTGGAACACCGGGACACAAATGACGACCGGGACACAGGGAATATAAATGACGACCGGGACACAGGGACATAACTACAAAGGGGACGCCGGGGTGCACAGGGGGATATATAAATGACGATGGCGACTCAGGGAATGGTCGATTAGCAATCACCATCAACAAAGCTCAAGGGCAATCATTAGAATCATGAGGTATAGATCTGAATACGGATTGTTTTCCCATGGACCATTATATGTTGCATGTTCAAGAGTCGGTAAACCTGAAAATCTATTTATATGCACAGACAATGGGACAGCAAAGAATGTTGTATATTCGCAAGTTTTACGTAGTTAAAAACATATATATATATATATATATATATATATATATATATATATATATATATATATATATATATATATATATATATATATATATATATATATATATATATATATATATATATATATATATATATATATATATATATATATATATATATATATATATATATATATCTATATTCACAGGTGGGACATAGGGACACAACTACAATGGCGCGTAACTAATATGGCGCGTAACGACTTACGCGCGCGGGGGGGCTTGGGGGGGGCGCGAAGCGCCTCCACCAACTAGGTGTTGGGGTGGCGCGAAGCGCCACCCCAACAGCTAGTATATATATATATATATATATATATATATATATATATATATATATATATATATATATATATATATATATATATATATATATATATATATATATAAACATATATATATGTTTTTAACTACGTTAAACTCGCTAATATACAGCATTCCTTGTTGTCCCATTGTCTTTGCATATAAATAGATTGTCAGGTTTACCGACTCTTGAACATGCAACATATAATTGTCCTTAGGAAAACAAATCCGTATTCAGATCTATACCGAAATTTTCTAATGATCGTCCTTGAGCTTTGTTGATGGTGATTGCTAATCAAATATTCCCTGTGTCCCCGTCGTCATTCATATATCCACCCTGTGCCCTTCTGGCATCCCCGTTGTAGCTGTGTCCCTGTGTTCCGGTCGTAATTTATATTCCCTCTGCCCCGGTTGTCATTTGTGTGCCGGTGTCTCGGTCTGTAATTTCTCTTTGAGTCTCCCGGTCGTCATTTATATTCCCTGTCTCCCGGTCGTCATTTGTGTCCCAGTGTCTTGGTCTGTAATTTCTCTTTGAATATCCCGGTCGTCATTTATATTCTTTATGCCCCGGTGTCCCGGTGTGTAACGTCATAAAATCTTCAATGGCTCTGATGGTGCAGCCAGTTGAGGAAGTTTAACTTTTCCCGAAGCGCAGCACATTCCCATTGTTTCAACATGAAATTTCAACGCCTTGCAATAGGGATTAATTTTAGACATAGTCCCGATTTTAACACATCTCCTCAAGCTATAATCATCGACTGGGCTGTACCTGAATGCCAGGCAATAATTTTCACGTTGCTATTGTGATTCCTCATCACACTTTCTTTTGGCATTATTTCTTTGAGCCTCAAGCCTTTTTTCACGTCGTTCTTGTGATTCCTCGGCACACTTTCTTTTGGTATTATCTCTTTGACCCGCGAGCCTGTTTTCACGTTGTTCTTGTGATTCCTCGGCATGATTTTTTCGCGGATCTCGGCATTTCCCGGATCCGATGGGTTTTTTTCGGTAATTTCTCCTTGAGCCACGAACCTGTTTTCATGTTGTTCTTGTGATCCCTCGGCATAATTTTTTTGAAATATCTCTATTAGCCGCAAGCATTCTAGCATTAACTATTTGAGTAGCTTCCTTGGCTGCTTCTTCTACCATTGTAGAATTTATACTGAAATTTCTTTTTGAATCGCCCCCATATATACTTATAATGACGTCATATACAAAGCCTTACATACTTATAATGACATCATATGCGTACAAACACAAAAACATACAACTTATTTTCATATATATTGATAGACTAGCTGTTGGTTTGGTGCTTCACCCCACACCAACACCTAGTTACTGGGGGCACTTTGCGCCCCCATAGCCCCCCGCGTGCGTAAGTCGTTACGCGCCATATTAATTACGCACCATTGTAGCTGTGCCCAGGTCGTCATTTATATTCCCCGTGTCCTGCTTGTCATATGTGTCCCGGTGTCCCGGTCTTTAATTTCTCTTTGAGTGTCCCGGTCGTCATTTATATTCCTTGTGTCCCGGTGTCCCAGTCTTTACCCTACGACAATAGATCATTTGTGTTGTAACTTTGTTCACGATCCCATTCTACACATGTAGAAATAGAAGCAGTACGATTAAGTGAAGGCATTTCCAAATGCTTGAGAAGTTTGTTTGCAATAGATAAGCATAAATCTTTAATCATAACTAAAGTGCAGTCATAAATTTCTGTTTTAAAGTCCAAGGTCACATCTGACCTTTCTAGCCGTGTTCGGTGGAGTATATTTTCGGCCATTTGCAATTTGTATTTCTCCCATAACTCTGTAGGAGATGAAGGAGAGCAACATTTGCCCGAAGACACGGGCCGTTATGTCATGTCTATGAACCGGTGATTGTCCAGGATGTAAAAGCTGTTGTATCTAATCCCAAGATGGGTTATATCTAAATGTAATAAATGACGAATCATTAATCTATAGGCATAATATTTCATTGCGCTGCATTTCTTATCCATTTCTTTGTTAGTGGCTGGATTTATCAATTTAATATTAAAGTGATAGCCGTCGGCTCCATCCCAAAAAATGATATGACATTGTAGGGCATCGTAGCATCGATGAGTCTAATAAAAACTTCTCTCTGAAATGCCTATATACAAAGCCATTGACGTCATATACAAATCACCGACCATAACGATTGCCACTTCGTTGATAGTTGCGTATCAGTAGGCATCAATTCGATTGCTCTTTTGAACAGAATCACTAAACTATTATTTATGTCGAAAATATGTTGCAACTGGGAGACGACAGTCCTTTCAACGTCGTTTTTTTTTATCATTGGTACCACTTTCAAGTTGTTTGTTTACCTTGATTTGTCTTTCGTCACTATGGAATACCTATCGCCGAACCTTTGCTTTTGTAACTAAAATCTGGTAGGCATTGATGAACTTATCCAAGTCAAAATCTCAAACCCAATCATCATCGCTATCATTTTCAGTTTTGATACGTTTTGGCTCTCGCTGTCCAGGTTGTTTCAGGTTACTCTTGTGATTCCTCGGCACACTTTTCGTCACTATGAAATACCTATCGCCGAACCTTTGTTTTTGTAACTAAAATCTGGTAGGCATTGCCCAAACCCAATCACCATCGCTATCATTTTCAGTTTTGATACGTTTTGACTCTCGCTGTCCAGGTTGTTTCAGGTTACTCTTGTGATTCCTCGGCACACTTTCATTTGGTGATTTCTCTATTAGCCGCAAGTCTGTTTTCACGCTGTTGTTGTGATTCCTCAACACGCTTTCTTTGCTTACTTTCTCTATTATCCACAAGCCTTTTGGCATTAGCTCTTTGAGCAGCTTCCTCGGCTGTTTCTTCTTCCATTGTAGGTTCTTCTGTCATTTTAAGATCTATATTAAAAATTTCTCTTTGATGTTGTGATTCCTCGGCACGCTTTCTTTTCATACTTACTCTATTAGCCGCAAGCCTGTTTTCACGCTGTTGTTGTGACTCCTCGGCACGCTTTCTTTTCTTACTTCCTCTATTAGCCGCAAGTCTTTTGGCATTAGCTCTTTGAGCAGATTCCTCGGCTGTTTCTTCTGCCATTTTAGGTTCTTCTGTCATTTTAAGATCTATATTAAAAATTTCTCTTTGAAAGGCCTTCTTATATAAATATAATGGCGTCATATACAATGCCTTTTACGTCATAACAAACATGACGTCAGTCGACAAACAACTTCATGGCGGCATAATGCCCAATCCTTATAATAACGTCAGTCAACAAACATGACGTCAGTCGACAAACATGACGTCAGTCGACACACAAACATGACGTCATCCGCCACACAAACAACATATTTTATACTAGCTTTTGGGGTGGCGCTCCGCGCCACTGGGTTCGCACCCCACCAAGCCCCCCCCCCGTGCGCGTAAGTCGTTACGCGCCATATTAGTTACGCGCCGTTGTAGTTGTGTCCCACCTGTGAACAGATATATATATATATATATATATATATATATATATATATATATATATATATATATATATATATATATATATATATATATATATATATATATATATATATATATATATATATATACTAGCTGTTGGTGGGGCCACCAACACCTAGTTGGTGGGGCGCTTCGCGCCCCCCAAGCCCCCCCGCACGCGTAAGTCATTACGCGCCATATTAGTCACGCGCCATTGTAGCTGTGTCCCTGTGTCCCACCGGTGAATAGAGATAGATATAAATATATATTTTTAACTACGTAAAACATGCGAATATACAACGTTCTTCGCTGTCCCAGTGTCTGTGCATATAAATAGCATTTATATTTATATGTCTGTGCATATACAAAGCCTTATGTACTAATAATGACGTCATATGCAAACGCTCTTTTTACAAACAATAAAACATGCATACACACAACTCGCTTCGCGCCACCCCAACACCTAGTTGGTGGGGCGCTTCGTGCCCACCCCCCAAGCCCCCCGCGCGCGTAAGTCGTTACGCGCCATATTAGTTACGCGCCATTGTAGCTGTGTCCCTGTGTCCCACCTGTGAATAGAGATAGATATAAATATATATTTTTAACTACGTAAAACATGCGAATATACAACATTCTTCGCTGTCCCATTGTCTGTGCATATAAATAGCATTTATATTCCCTGTGTCCCGGTTGTCATTTGTGTCCTGGTGTCCCAGTTTGTATTTTCTCTTTGAGTGTCCCGGTCGTCATTTATGACGACGTCATTTTCCCGGTCTGTAATTTCTATTCAAACAATCCCTGTGTCTCAGTCGTCAATTATATATCCCGCCTGTGCCCCCGGCGTCCCCGTTGTAGTTGTGTCCCTGCGTCCCGGTCGTCATTTATATTCCCGGTCGTGATTTGTGTCCGGGTGTCCCAGTCTGTAATTTTTCTTTGAGGTTCCTGGTCATCATTTATATTCCCTCTGTGTCGGTCGTCATTTGTGTCCCGGTCTGTAATTTATCTTTGAGTGTTTTTTCTTTTTAGTTTTTTTTAGTTTTTTACATTTTTTCAGTTTTTTTTCTTCTTTATTTTTCAGCGTCACTATGAAGTACATATCGCCGAACCTTTGTTTTTTAACTTAAATCTGGTAGGCATTGATGACCTTATCCAAGTCAAAATCCCAAACCCAATCATCATCGCTATCATTTTCAGTTTTGATATGTTTTGACTCTCGCTTTCCAGGTGGATTTTCATCTAACTGCGCGGTTTTGCGTTCTTTAGTCGCAAGCCTGTTGTCTTGCTGTTCTTGTGATTCCTCGGGACGCTTTCTTTTCTTACTTTCTCTATCAGCTGCAAGCCTGTTTTCTTGCTGTTCTTGTGATTCCTCGGCACGCTTTCTTTTCTTACTTTCTCTATCAGCAGCAAGTTTTTTGGCATAGACTCTTTGAGCAGCTTCCTCGGCTGTTGCCATTGTAGGTTCTTCAGTCATTTTACAATTAAACATTTTTCCGTGAACGCATGTCTTAAATACCATTAATGACGTCACCGTCATAGCAAAAATGACGACAACTAATTTCATGACGTCAGCCGACACAGAAACATGACGTCACCTGATCCACAGATCCACAGACAGACAACTTATTTTTATATATATAGATATATCTATATGTCTAAAAATAAGTTGTTTGTGGGTTATGTCTGTCTGTCTGTCTGTCTGTCCGCATATGACGTCTGAATTATTTCATCATATACCAATTCAAAAAACGAAAGTATACAAGCCGATGTAGCTGAGTTGGTAACGCGGTATTTTCCAGGTTCTAGGTTCGAGAGATTCCAGGTTCAAACCTTGAATACAAAAGAAGAAAAAAAACTAAAAAAGGTAAAAACTACAAAAAAAACTAAAAAGGAAAATAAACTAAAAAAACTAAAAAAGCTAGAATACTAAAAAAAACTATTAAAAGTTAAAAAAATAAAAAAGAAAAAAAAACTTATAAAACGTAAAAACTAAAAAACTAAAACCTAAAAAAAAAAACTAAAAAAAAAAGGTAAAAACGAAAAAAAAACTAAAACGAAAGAAAAACTAAAAACTAATAAAAAAACTAAAAAACTAAAAACTGAAAAAGAAAAAAAAACTAAAAAGAAAAAAGAAAAAGCTAAAAAAGCTAAAAAAAAAGGTAAAAACCAATAATAAAACTAAAAGACACAGGGACACAACTACAATGGCGCGTAACTAACTAATATTGGTAGAGCGTTATGTTTCAGGTTGTAGATCTGAGAGGTTTAACCCTGAATACAAAAGAAGGAAATACACTCAAAGAGTGATTACATACACAAATGACGACCGGGACGCCGGGAGGCACAGGGGGATATATAAATGACGACAGGGGCACAGTGAATGTTCGATTAGCAATCACCATCAACTCACCATCAAAGTTCAAGGGTAACCATTAGAATCATGAGGTATAACTAAAAAAAACTAAAAAAAAAAGGTAAAAAACATAAAACTAAAAAAATGACCAATTCAAAAACGAATGTATATACAGACCGGGACCCCGGGACACAGGGAATATAAATGACGACCGGGACACTCAAAGAGGGATTACAGACTGGGACACCGGGACACAAATGACGACCGGGACACAGGGAAGAAAAAAGAAAAAAAACTAAAAAAAAGGGGGACGCAAAAAAAACTAAAAAAACTAAAAACTGAAAAAGAAAAAAAACTAAAAAGAAAAAAGAAAAAGCTAAAAAAGCTAAAAAAAAGGTAAAAACCAATAATAAAACTAAAAGACACAGGGACACAACTACAATGGCGCGTAACTAATATTGGTAGAGCGTTATGTTTCAGGTTGTAGATCTGAGAAGTTTAACCCTGAATACAAAAGAAGGAAAGACACTCAACGAGGGATTACATACACAAATGACGACCGGGACGCCTGGCGGCACAGGGGGATATATAAATGACGACAGGGGCACAGGGAATGTTCGATTAGCAATCATCATCAACTCGCCATCAAAGTTCAAGGGTAATCATTAGAATCATGAGGTATAACTAAAAAAAACTAAAAAAAAGGTAAAAAACATAAAACTAAAAAAAAGACCAATTCAAAAACGAATGTATATACAGACCGGGACACCGGGACACAGGGAATATAAATGACGACCGGGACACTCAAAGAGGGATTACAGACTGGGACACCGGGACACAAATGACGACCGGGACACAGGGAAGAAAAAATCTTCTTTTTATTGATTTGTTTTCTTCAATTTCTCAATGTTCATTCTAACATTGACACTTGGAAAAATCTTTACGTGCCAAGCATGCTAAAGCTCCAACAATTTAAATTAAACCTCAAATTTGGGGTATCTGTTTTAAGGTTTTCGAATTACTTTAATCTATTGTCAAAATATATTGAAATATTTGTGCAATTCCCAGTTTTTTTTTTTTAGTTTTTTCTTTTTTTAGTTTTTAGCTTTTTTAGTTTTTTTTTAGTTTTTTATCTTTTTTATTTTTTTACGTTTTTTCTTTTTAGGTTTTTTCTTTTTTTAATTTTTTTAATTTTTAATTTTTTTTTTTTAGTTTTTTCTCTTAGTTTTTTTTTTAGTTTTTTACCATTTTCTTTTTCGAATTACTTTAATCTATTGTCAAAATATTTCGAAATATTTATGCAATTTCCAGTTTTTACATTCTAGTTTGTTTTCTTTTATACATATAGAAGATATAATCTGGCGTAACGGACAGACAACTTATTTTTATATAGATAGATATATATATATATATATATATATATATATATATATATATATATATATATATATATATATATATATATATATATATATATATATATATATATATATATTTATATATATATATATATATATATATATATATATATATATATATATATATATATATATATATATATATATATATATATATATATATATACTAGCTGTTGGGGTGGCGCTTCGTGCCACCCCAACACCTAGTTGGTGGGGGCGCTTCGCGCCCCCCCCCCCCAAGCCCCCCCGCGCGCGTAAGTCGTTACGCGCCATATTAGTTACACGCCATATTAGTTACGCGCCATTGTAGTTGTGTCCCTGTGTCCCACCTGTGAATATAGATAGATTTATATATGTGTTTCAAACTACGTAAAAATTGCGAATATACAACATTCTTGGCTTTCCCATTGTCTGTCCATATACAAAGCCGTATGTACTAATAATGACGTCATATGCAAACGCTCTTTTTACAAACAAACAAACATGCATACACACAACTCGTTTTTATATAGATAGATAGATAGATAGATACAATACAAATTAACTACGTAAAACTTGTGAATATACAACAGTCTTCGCTGTCCCATTGTCTGTGCGTATAAATAGATTGTCAGGTTTACCGACCCTCAAAGATGCAACATACAATTGTACATTGGTAAAGCAATCTGTATTAAGATCTATACCGCATTTTTCTAGTGATTGCCCTTGAGCTTTGTTGATGGTGGGTGCAAATGCTAATCGAATTGGGAATTGCAATTTTTTAAATTGAAAAAGCAGATCCGTTGGAATCATGGGAATGCGAGGAATAAGAACAGCCTCACCCTCATAAGGCCCTGTCAAGATTGTGGCATCTATTAGGTTTTCCATTGTTTTTTTTTTACGGCAAGTCGCGTGCCATTGCAAAGCTTTGGTGGGTTGATATTTCTTAAAAGTATTATTGGTACGCCTATTTTTAGTTGTAGCAGGTGTGGTGGACACCCTGAAGGATCTATGGAATTTAAAAATTCAGATGGATAATTAACCGCTTCATTTGGTTCCGAAATACAAATTAACTGCGTAAAACTTGCGAATATACAACATTCTTCGCTGTCCAATTGTTTTGTCCAGTAATTGTTTTGGGTACTAAAAGTCGAGGATATTGCTTTGTGCACCTTCCTTTGGCCATGCATGGTGAATTTTCGTTCAGTGCACCGCAAGGTCCATGTATCATATTTTTTACAATAATATCATGTAACCCCTTATCGACATTTTTATCAGGTATTTCAGCGGAAATCACATCATCAATTTCGTTTGAAATAATTTTTTTATGTAGCCAGATTAGTATATGTGCGTGTGGCAAACCTCGTTTTTGCCATTCCACTGAGTACATCCAGCATCGCACTGACCCAAACACTTCATGTTTTACAAGGTAGTTTATCAGTGATTTCAACTTTTGCCGGAAGACACGTGCCGTAATGTCATGCCTATGAACCGCCGACTGTCCTTGAAGTAAAAGCTGCAGTATCTCGTCCCAAGATTGATTACATGTAAATGTAATAAATAAATCTGGACGACCATAGAGACGAACATACGCAATAGCATCTTGAGCATATTCATGCATATGACGGGGACTGCCAACATATGACGAAGGTAAAATTGTTAATCTTCCAACGTTTGTGGTATTACCGTCATTTCTAACTGCATCTCGCAAATGAATGTATTGTTCAGAGCGGAGCTTGGTCTGATTCAGGCGGATATATAGCAAACGTTCTGATTCAATTTTAGCATACATATCAACCATAAATTGGTGAAACAATTCACGGCATTTTAAAATATAATTTTCTTCATCCTGCCGAATCATTAGTCTATAGGAATAATAATGCATTGCACTGCATTTCTTATTCATTTCTTTGTTAGTGGCTGGATTCATCAATTTAATATTAAAGTGATAGCCGTCGGCTCCATCCCAAAAAATGATAGGATATTGTAGGGCATCGTAGCATCGATGAGTTTCAGCAGTTCTTAACAACTGAGCGTTTCGCTTATGTAGAATAATATCTCGAGGTAAAAACTGATCACCGACCATAACGATTGCCACTTCGTCGATAGTCGGAGCATTGTATCTACGCACATGTTGGCCAGGAGGCGTTTTGTCAGCGGAAGTCTGCTTCTGCGTTGCTCTAGTAGTTCCTCGGCACACCTTCTTTTTTCACTTTCTCTTTTAGCAGCAAGTCTGCTTCTGCGTTGCTCTGGTAGTTCCTCGGCATGCTTTCTGTTCTTTCTTTCTCTATCAGCCTCAAGCCTGTTTCCCTGCTGGTCTTTTGATTCCTCGGCACGCCTTCTTTTTTCACTTTCTCTTTTAGCAGCAAGTCTGCTTCTGCGTTGCTCTAGTAGTTCCTCGGCACGCCTTCTTTTTTCCCTTTCTCTTTTAGCAGCAAGTCTGCTTTCGCGTTGCTCTGGTAGTTCCTCGGCACGCTTTCTTTTCTGACTTTCTCTATCAGCAGCAAGTTTTTTGGCATAGACTCTTTGAGCATCTTCATCAGTCATTATAAACTTAAGCATTAATAGAATTCTACGCGAACATACGTCTTATATAACTTGAATGACGTCACGCCTTCAAAGCAAAAATGATGGCAACTAATTTCATGACGTCAGCCGAAACATGACGGCGAACATATGTCTTATATAACTTGAATGACGTCACCTTCAAAGCAAAAATGATGGCAACTAATTTCATGACGTCAGCCGAAACATGACGTCACCTGATCCATCCACAGATCCATCCACACACAGACAACTTATTTTTATATATATAGATATATATATATATATATACTAGCTGTTGGGGTGGCGCTTCGCGCCAACCCAACACCTAGTAGGTGGGGGCGCTTCACGCCCCCCAAGCCCCCCCACGCGCGTAAGTCGTTACGCGCTATATTAGTTACGCGCCATTGTTGTTGTGTCCCTATGTCCCACCTGTGAATATAGATATATATATATATATATATATATATATATATATATATATATATATATATATATATATATATATATATATATATATATATATATATATATATATATATATATATATATATATATATATATATATATATATATATATATATATATATATATATATATATTATATATATATATATATATACATATATATATATATATATATATATATATATATATACATATATATATGTGTGTTTTTAACTACGTAAAACTTGCGAATATACAACATTCTTTGCTGTCCCATCGTCTGTGCATATAAATAGATTGTCAGGTGTACCGACTCTTGAACATGCAACGCATAATGGTCCATGGGAAAACAATCCGTATTCAGATCTATACCTCATGATTCTATTGATTGCCCTTGAGCTTTGTTGATGGTGATTGCTAATCGACCATTTCCTTTGTTGCCGTCGTCATTTATATATCCCCCTGTGCCCCCCGGCGTCCCCGTTGTAGTTGTGTCCCTGTGTCCGGGTCGTCATTTATATTCCCTGTGTCCCCGTCGTCATTTGTGTCCCGGTGTCCCGGTCTGTAGTTTCGTTAGTCGACAAACATGACGTCAGACGACAAACAACTTGATGACGACATACAGCTCAATCCTTATAATGACGTCAGTCGACAAACATGACGTCAGTCGACACACAAACATGACGTCAGTCGACAGACAGACGAACAACTTATTTATATATATATATATATATATATATATATATATATATATATATATATATATATATATATATATATATATATATATATATATATATATATATATATATATATATATATATATATATATATATATATATCTATATAAAAATAAGTTGTCTGTCCGTTACGCCAGATTATATCTTCTATATATATAAAAGAAAACAAACTAGAATGTAAAAACTGGAAATTGCATAAATATTTCGAAATATTTTGACAATAGATTAAAGTAATTCGAAAAGAAAAATGGTAAAAAACTAAGAAAAAACTAAGAGAAAAAACTAAAAAAAAAAAAATTAAAAATTAAAAAAATAAAAAAAAGAAAAAACCCAAAAAGAAAAACATAAAAAAATAAAAAAGATAAAAAACTAAAAAAAACTAAAAAAGCTAAAAAACTAAAAAAAAGAAAAAACTAAACAAACTGGGAATTGCACAAATATTTCAATATATTTTGACAATATATATAAAAATAAGTTGTCTGTCCATTACGCCAGATTATATCTTCTATATATATAAAAGAAAACAAACTAGAATGTAAAAACTGGAAATTGCATAAATATTTCGAAATATTTTGACAATAGGTTAAAGTAATTCGATAAAACAAAAATGGTAAAAAACTAAAAACAAAACTAAAAAGAAAAAACTAAAAAAAAACTAAATAAGAAATTAAAAAAAGAAAAAAACTTAAAAAGGAAAAATGTAAAAAAAAATAAAAAGGTAAAAAACTAAAAAGAAAAAAAACCTAAAAAAAACCTAAACAGCTAAAAAAAAAGAAAAAACTAAAAAAACTGGGAATTCCACAAATGTTTCAATATATTTTGACAAAAGATTAAGGTAATTCGAAAACCTTAAAACAGATACCCAAAATTTGAGGTTTATTATCAATAAAAAGAAGAAACTTAAAAAAGAAAAACGAAAAAAGAAAAAAATAAGAAAAGAAAAAACTAAAAAGAAAAAAAACTGAAATGAAACTGTATCTATATATCTATATAAATGACGACCAGGACACTCTAAGAGAAATTACAGACTGGGATACCGGGACACAAATGACGACCGGGACACAGGGAATATAAATGACGACCTGGACACAGGGATACAACTCCAACGGGGACGTCGCGGGCACAGGGGGATATATAGATGACGACGGGGACACAGGGAATGTTCGATTAGCAATCACCATCAACAAAGCTCAAGGGCAATCGTTAGAAAAATGCGGTATAGATATGAATACGAATTGTTTTCCCATGGACAATTATTATGTTGCATGTTCAAGAGTTGGTAAACCTGACAATCTATTTATATGGACAGACAATAGGACAGCGAAGAATGTTGTATATTCGCAAGTTTACGTAGTTAAATATATATCTATATATATAAAAATAAGTTGTCTGTGTGTGGATCTGTGGATCAGGTGACGTCATGTTTGTCCGCATATGACGTCTGAATTATTTCACACTAATACAAAAGAAGAAAAAAACTAAAAAAGGTAAAACTACAAAAAAAAACTAAAAAGAAAAAAAAACTAAAAAAGCTGAAAAACTAAAAAAAAACTAAAAAAAGGTAAAAATCTAATAACTAAAAAAAAACTGAAAAAAATAAAAAAAGGCAAAAACTACAAAAAAAATAAAAACTAATAAAAAAATAAAAAGCTAAAAAACAAAAAAAAACTAAAAAAAAACTAAAAAAAGGTAAAAAACTAAAAAAAAAACTAAAAACTAAAAAGAAAAAAACTAAAAAAAAGGAAAAAACTGAAAAATAAAAGAGAAAAAGAAAACTAAAAAAATATGAATAAATCTATATAAAAATAAGTTGTTTGTGGGTTATGTCTGTCTGTCTGTCTGTCGAGTGACGTCGTGTTTGTCCGCATATGACGTCCTGAATTATTTCACACTAATACAAAAGAAGAAAAAAAACTAAAAAAGGTAAAAACTACAAAAAAAACTAAAAAGAAAAAAAACTAAAAAAGCTAAAAAACTAAAAAAAACTAAAAAAAGGTAAAAAACTAAAAACTAAAAAAACTGAAAAAACTAAAAAAAGGCAAAAACTAAAAAAAAAACTAAAAACTATAAAAAAACTAAAAAAGCTAAAAAACTAAAAAACTAAAAAAACTAGAAAAAGGTAAAAAACAAAAAAAAAAAACTAAAAAAGAAAAAACTAAAAAAAAGGAAAAAACTGAAAAATAAGAGAAAAAGAAAACTAAAAAAATATTAATAAATATAAAAAATATAAATATAAATATAATATAAATTAGCAATCAACAAAGCACCGAGACACAAATGACGACCGGGACACAGGGAGTATAAATGACGACCAGGACATAAGTAAAAAAAAAACTAAAAAAACTAAAAAATGGTAAAAACTACAAAAAAACTAAAAACTAATAAAAAAACTAAAAAATCTAAAAATCTAAATAAACTAAAAAAGAAAAAAAAGAAAAAAGGAAAATAAAGGAGAAAAACAAAACTAAAAAATGAATGTATATACAGACCGGGACACCGGGATACAAATGACGACCGGGACACATGGAATATAAATGACGACCGGGACACAGGGACACAACTACAATGGGGACGCCGGGGGCACAGGGGGATATAAATGACGACCGGGACACCGGGACACAAGGAATATAAATGACGCCTGGGATACTCAAAGAGAAATCACAGACTGGAACACCGGGACACAAATGACGACCGGGACACAGGGAATATAAATGACGACCGGGACACAGGGACATAACTACAAAGGGGACGCCGGGGTGCACAGGGGGATATATAAATGACGATGGCGACTCAGGGAATGGTCGATTAGCAATCACCATCAACAAAGCTCAAGGGCAATCATTAGAATCATGAGGTATAGATCTGAATACGGATTGTTTTCCCATGCACCATTATATGTTGCATGTTCAAGAGTCGGTAAACCTGAAAATCTATTTATATGCACAGACAATGGGACAGCAAAGAATGTGTATATTCGCAAGTTTTACGTAGTTAAAAACATATATATATATATATATATATATATATATATATATATATATATATATATATATATATATATATATATATCTATATTCACAGGTGGGACATAGGGACACAACTACAATGGCGCGTAACTAATATGGCGCGTAACGACTTACGCGAGCGGGGGGGGGCTTGGGGGGGGGCGCGAAGCGCCCCCACCAACTAGGTGTTGGGGTGGCGCGAAGCGCCACCCCAACAGCTAGTATATATATATATATATATATATATATATATATATATATATATATATATATATATATATAATATATATATATATATGTTTTTAACTACGTAAAACATGCGAATATACAACATTCTTCGCTGTTCCATTGTCTGTGCATGTAAATAGATTGTCAGGTTTACTGACTCTTGAACATGCAACATATAATTGTCCATGGAAAAACAATCAGTATTCAGATCTATACCTCATTATTCTAATGATGTGTCCCTGTGTCCCGGTCGTCATTTATATTCTATGTGTCCCGGTCGTCATTTGTGTCCCGATGTCCCAGTTTGTAATTTCTCTTTGAGTGTCCGGTCTGTAATTTCTTTTCGAACAATCCCTGTGTCCCGGTCGTCATTTATATATCCCGCCTTTCCCTCGGCGTCCTAGTTGTAGTTGTGTCCCTGTGTCCCGGCCGTCATTTATATTCCGTGTGTCCCGGTCGTGATTTGTGTCCGGGTGTCCCAGTCTGTAATTTCTCTTTGAGGTTCCCGGTCGTCATTTATATTCCCTGTGTCCCGGTCGTCATTTGTGTCCCGGTGTCCCGGTATGTAATTTCATCAGTTGACAAACATGACGTCAGTCGACAAACAACTTCATGACGCATACAGCTCAGTCCTTATAATGACGTCAGTCGACAAACATGACGTCAGTCGACACACAAACATGACGTCACTTGACACACACACAGACAACTTATTTTTATATTTATAGATATATGAAAGGTATATATAGATACTTAGATAGATAGATAAATAGCTATTGGTATGGCGCTTCGCGCCACACCAATACCTAGTTGGTGGGGGTGCCCCCCCCCCAAGTGATTCCCCGGCACGATTGTTTTGGTAATTTCTCTGTGTGTCGCGAGCCTGTTTTCACGTTTTTCTTGTGATTCCTCGGCAAGATTTTTTTTTTGGTAATTTCTCTTGAG
>NW_027064225.1:0-27410 GCF_032884065.1 Artemia franciscana
GCACAAGGCCGCGAGCCTTCACTAGATATAAATGTAATGTAATAAATATAAATTATATGTAATATAAATGTAAATTCAGTTTTATTAAACGGGGCGGTGTTCGTGGATTTGCTAGAATCAATTAGCTAGTCTATCTTGATTAGCTAGTGTTTATTAGCTAGTATTAGAAAGTACTAGTATTAGAAAGTACTCATAGAGTTGCAAGACGTCATTTTAGAAGTCTAGGAAAATATTTTGCACAAGGCCGCAAGCCTTGTGCAAAATACAATAGTTTCAATAATAAAATCAATAATAAATATTTTGCACAAGGCCGCAAGCCTTCACTAGAAACAATATAAATGTAAATTCAATTTTATTAAACGGGGCGGTGTTCGTGGATTTGCTAGAATCAATTAGCTAGTCTATCTTGATTAGCTAGTATTAGAAAGTACTCATAGAGTTGCAAGACGTCATTTAGACGTCTAGGAAAATATTTTGCACAAGGCCGCAAGCCTTGTGCAAAATACAATAGTTTCAATAATAAGATCAATAATAAATATTAAACGGGGCGGTGTTCGTGGATTTGCTAGAATCAATTTTATAAAACTAATAGAAATAGTAGATAGACTAGATCTCATGTAGAGATCTAGATGAGTAGATCTCTGACCTAGTAAGCAAATCCACGAACACCGCCCCGTTTAATAAAACTTCAATAAAACTTTTAATAGATTCAGCAGTGAAAGTTTGATTCTAGCTAGTCTATCTACTATTTCTATGAGTCATATGCAAGACAATAATATCGTAGAAATAGACAATAATATCGGCCACTGCGCGTCTTTTCTAAAATAACGTCTTGCATATGACTCATAGAAATAGTAGATAGACTAGCTAGAATCAAACTTTCTTGTATTCTAATTGATTTTAAAAGCTTACTATTGATTCTAGACCAGCTAGAATCAATAGTAGATAGACTAGTCTATCTACTATTTCTATCTACTATTCTATCTGCTATTGTAGTTAGTCTATCTAAATATAGAGATATATACTAGAGATATATACTATACAAATCCACGAACACCGCCCCGTTTAATAAAACTTCAATAATCTATAAGATCTTATTCATCTATAATTCATAATTCGTCTTGCATAATTCTTATTGAAAAGTTTTATTGGAGTTTTATTAAACGGGGCGGTGTTCGTGGATTTGCTTACTAGGTCAGAGATCTAAAATGACGTCATTGAGATCTTATTGCTAGTCTATCTACTATTTCTATGAGTCATATGCAAGACGTCATTTTAATATCGTTTAATAAAACTTCAATAAAACTTTCTTAGGTATTCTATCTAGTGAATCGGGACCCGGACTAGCTAGAATCAAACTTTCACTGCTGAATCTATTAAATCTATTTGAAACTTTCTTGAAATATTATTGACTCTGCTAGTAGTTATATAGCTAGTAGTTATTATATCTAAGTAGTTATATATCTGCTAGCTAGCTAGTAGCTAGCTAGTCCGATATTATTGAATACAAGAAACTTTCTTGTATTCTAATTGATTTTAAAAACTTACTATTGATTCTAGACCAGCTAGAATCAATTTTATAAAACTCATAGAAATAGTAGATAGACTAGATCTCATCTAGAGATCTAGATGAGTAGACGTCATATGACGAATTATGAATTATAGATGAATAAGATCTTATAGATTATTGAAGTTTTATTAAACGGGGCGGTGTTCGTGGATTTGTATAGTATGTATCGCTAGTATATATCTCTATATGTAGATAGACTAGCTACAATAGTAGATAGAATAGTAGATAGAAATAGTAGATAGACTAGTCTATCTACTATTGATTCTAGCTGGTCTAGAATCAATAGTAAGTTTTTAAAATCAATTAGAATACAAGAAAGTTTCTTGTATTCAATACACAAGGCCGCAAGCCTTCACTAGAAACAGTGAAAGTTTGATTCTAGCTAGTCTATCTACTATTTCTATGAGTCATATGCAAGACGTCATTTTAGAAAAGACGCGCAGTGGCCGATGCAAGACGTCATTTTAGAAAAGACGCGCAGTGGCCAATATAGACTAACCCATTCTCTAGCCGATATTATATATCAAACTGAAATAGTAGATAGACTAGCTAGAATCAAACTTTCACTGTTTCTAGTGAAGGCTTGCACCATAAAGTTATATCTAGTGAAATTATATCTAGTGAAGGCTTGCGCGATACTATTCTAGCAAATTCGATAATCTATTGTCAATAGAATCAATAGTAGATAGACTAGCTAGAATCAATAAAAGTTTTAATAGATTCAGCAGTGAAAGTTTGATTCTAGCTAGTCTATCTACTATTTCTATGAGTCATATGCAAGAATATAATATCGGTAGAAATAGACAATAATATCGGCCACTGCGCGTCTTTTCTAAAATGACGTCTTGCATATGACTCATAGAAATAGTAGATAGACTAGCTAGAATCAAACTTTCTTGTATTCTAATTGATTTTAAAAACTTACTATTGATTCTAGACCAGCTAGAATCAATAGTAGATAGACTAGCTAGAATCAATAAAACTTTTAATAGATTCAGCAGTGAAAGTTTGATTCTATTTCTATGAGTCATACGCATATTCTCATATGTAAGTCCATAACTCTGACCTAGTAAGCAAATCCACGAACACCGCCCCGTTTAATAAAACTTCAATAAAACTTTTAATAGATTCAGCAGTGAAAGTTTGATTCTAGCTAGTCTATCTACTATTTCTATGATTCATATGCAAGACAATAATATCGTAGAAATAGACAATAATATCGGCCACTGCGCGTCTTTTCTAAAATGACGTCTTGCATATGACTCATAGAAATAGTAGATAGACTAGATCTCATCTAGAGATGTAGATGAGTAGATCTCTGACCTAGTAAGCAAATCCACGAACAGAAATAGTAGAAATTGATAAGAAATAAGAGATAGACTAGCTAGAATCAAACTTTCTTGTATTCTAATTGATTTTATTGTATAAGATATTATTGTCTATTAAATAGACAATAATATCGGCCACTGCGCGTCTTTTCTAAAATGACGTCTTGCATATGACTCTTGCTTACTAGATTCATAGCTGAAAAAATTTTATTTTTTTTTTCTAATGACTTTAAAAGTCATTTATTAAACGGAGTCATATGCAAGACGTCATTTTAGAAAAGACACGCAGTGGCCGATATTATTGTCTATTTCTACCGATATTATATTCTTGCATATGACTCATAGAAATAGTAGATAGACTAGCTAGAATCAAACTTTCACTGCTGAATCTATTAAAAGTTTTATTGATTCTAGCTAGTCTATCTACTATTGATTCTAGCTGGTCTAGAATCAATAGTAAGTTTTTAAATCAATTAGAATACAAGAAAGTTTAATAAAACTCATAAAAATAAAACTTTATAAAACTTTGATTCTGGACATTTTCCTCTAGGCCTCTAGGTGGCCGATATTCAAATAGATTTAATAGATTCAGCAGTGAAAGTTTGATTCTAGATTCAAATAGATTTAATAGATTCAGCAGTGAAAGTTTGATTCGTCATTCAAATAGATTTGATTATTGATTCTAGCTAGTCTATCTACTATTGATTCTAGCTGGTCTAGAATCAATAGTAAGTTTTTAAAATCAATTAGAAAACAAGAAAGTTTGATTCTAGCTAGTCTATCTACTACTTCTATGAGTCATATGCAAGACGTCATTCGCTGTATCCTTTTCATCTTTTCATCTAATTGATTTTAAAAACTTACTATTGATTCTAGACCAGCTAGAATCAATAGTAGATATTATATTCTAGAGTTCTAGAATATCTATTAAATCTATTTGAATATCGGCCACCTAGAGGCCTAGAGGAAAATATTTTGCACAAGGCCGCAAGCCTTCACTAGAAACAGTGAAAGTTTGATTCTAGCTAGTCTATCTACTATTTCTATGAGTCATATGCAAGACGTCATTTTAGAAAAGACGCGCAGTGGCCGATGCAAGACGTCATTTTAGAAAAGACGCGCAGTGGCCGATATAGACTAACCCATTCTCTAGCCGATATTATATATCAAACTGAAATAGTAGATAGACTAGCTAGAATCAAACTTTCACTGTTTCTAGTGAAGGCTTGCGCCATAAAGTTATATCTAGTGAAAGTATATCTACTGAAGGCTTGCGCGATACTATTCTAGCAAATTCGATAATCTATTGTCAATAGAATCAATAGTAGATAGACTAGCTAGAATCAATAAAACTTTTAATAGATTCAGCAGTGAAAGTTTGATTCTAGCTAGTCTATCTACTATTTCTATGAGTCATATGCAAGAATATAATATCGGTAGAAATAGACAATAATATCGGCAACTGCGCGTCTTTTCTAAAATGACGTCTTGCATATGACTCATAGAAATAGTAGATAGACTAGCTAGAATAGACAAATAAAACTCATAGAAATAGTAGCTAGACTAGCTAGAATCAAACTATCTACTATTCCGATATACAAGATATTATTTTCTATTAAATAGACTAATATATCGGCCACTGCGCGTCTTTTCTAAAATGACGTCTTGCATATGACTCATAGAAATAGTAGATAGACTAGCTAGAATCAAACTTTCTTGTATTCTAATTGATTTTAAAAACTTACTATTGATTCTAGACCAGCTATTATCAATAGTAGATAGACTAGCTAGAATCAATAAAACTTTTAATAGATTCAGCAGTGAAAGTTTGATTCTATTTCTATGAGTCATATGCATATTCTCATATGCAAGTCCTTGTGCAAAATATTTTGATTCTAGCTAGTCTATCTACTATTTCTATGAGTCATATGCAAGACGTCATTTTAGAAAAGACTTTTTCACTATTCAATAAATAGATTCAAATCTATTTGAATCTAGAATCAAACTTTCTGTTTGATTCTAATAGAATCAATAGAATAGCACTAGTTCGTAGGTGACGTCTTGCATATGGTTCTAGAATTCTAATCTATTGATTCTAGACCAGCTAGATTCAATAGTAGATAGACTAGCTAGAATCAATAAAACTTTTAATAGATTCAGCAGTTAAAGATTGATTCTATTTCTATGAGTTTTACGCATATTCTCATATGCAAGTCCATAACTCTGACCTAGTAAGCAAATCCACGAACACCGCCCCGTTTAATAAAACTTCAATAAAACTTTTAATAGATTCAGCAGTGAAAGTTTGATTCTAGCTAGTCTATCTACTATTTCTATGAGTCATGCGCAAGACGTCATTTTAGAAAAGACTTTTTCACTATTCAATAAATAGATTCAAATCTAATTGAATCTAGAATCAAACTTTCTGTTTGATTCTAATAGAATCAATAGAATAGCACTAGTTCGTATGTGACGTCTTGCATATGGTTCTGGAATTCTAATAGTAGATAGACTAGCTAGAATCAATAAAACTTTTAATAGATTCAGCAGTGAAAGTTTGATTCTATTTCTATGAGTCATACGCATATTCTCATATGCAAGTCCATAACTCTGACCTAGTAAGCAAATCCACGAACACCGCCCCGTTTAATAAAACTTCAATAAAACTTTTAATAGATTCAGCAGTGAAAGTTTGATTCTAGCTAATCTATCTACTATTTCTATGAGTCATATGCAAGACAATAATATCGTAGAAATAGACAATAATATCGGCCACTGCGCGTCTTTTCTAAAATGACGTCTTGCATATGACTCATAGAAATAGTAGATAGACTAGATCTCATCTAGAGATCTAGATGAGTAGATCTCTGACCTAGTAAGCAAATCCACGAACAGAAATAGTAGAAATTGATAAGAAATAGTAGATAGACTAGCTAGAATCAAACTTTCTTGTATTCTAATTGATTTTATTGTATAAGATATTATTGTCTTTTAAATAGACAATAATATCGGCCACTGCGCGTCTTTTCTAAAATGACGTCTTGCATATGACTCTTGCTTACTAGATTCATAGCTGAAAAAATTTTATTTTTTTTCTAATGACTTTAAAAGTCATTTATTAAACGGAGTCATATGCAAGACGTCATTTTAGAAAAGACGCGCAGTGGCCGATATTATTGTCTATTTCTACCGATATTATATTCTTGCATATGACTCATAGAAATAGTAGATAGACTAGCTAGAATCAAACTTTCACTGCTGAATCTATTAAAAGTTTTATTGATTCTAGCTAGTCTATCTACTATTGATTCTAGCTGGTCTAGAATCAATAGTAAGTTTTTAAAATCAATTAGAATACAAGAAAGTTTAATAAAACTCATAGAAATAAAATTTTATAAAACTTTGATTCTGGACATTCTCCTCTAGGCCTCTAGGTGGCCGATATTCAAATAGATTTCATAGATTCAGCAATGAAAGTTTGATTCTAGATTCAAATAGATTTAATAGATTCAGCAGTGAAAGTTTGATTCGTCATTCAAATAGATTTAATTATTGATTCTAGCTAGTCTATCTACTATTGATTCTAGCTGGTCTAGAATCAATAGTAAGTTTTTAAAATCAATTAGAATACAAGAAAGTTTGATTCTAGCTAGTCTATCTACTATTTCTATGAGTCATATGCAAGACGTCATTCGCTGTATCCTTTTCATCTTTTCATCTAATTGATTTTAAAAACTTACTATTGATTCTAGACCAGCTAGAATCAATAGTAGATATTATATTCTAGAGTTCTAGAATATCTATTAAATCTATTTGAATATCGGCCACCTAGAGGCCTAGAGGAAAATATTTTGCACAAGGCCGCAAGCCTTCACTAGAAACAGTGAAAGTTTGATTCTAGCTAGTCTATCTACTATTTCTATGAGTCATATGCAAGACGTCATTTTAGAAAAGACGCGCAGTGGCCGATGCAAGACGTCATTTTAGAAAAGACGCGCAGTGGCCGATATAGACTAACCCATTCTCTAGCCGATATTATATATCAAACTGAAATAGTAGATAGACTAGCTAGAATCAAACTTTCACTGTTTCTAGTGAAGGCTTGCGCGATACTATTCTAGCAAATTCGATAATCTATTGTCAATAGAATCATTAGTAGATAGACTAGCTAGAATCAATAAAACTTTTAATAGATTCAGCAGTGAAAGTTTGATTCTAGCTAGTCTATCTACTATTTTTATGAGTCATATTTAAGAATATAATATCGGTAGAAATAGACAATAATATCGGCCACTGCGCGTCTTTTTTAAAATGACGTCTTGCATATGACTCATAGAAATAGTAGATAGAATAGCTAGAATAGACAAATAAAACTCATAGAAATAGTAGATAGACTAGCTAGAATCAAACTATCTACTATTCCGATATACAAGATATTATTGTCTATTAAATAGACAATAATATCGGCCACTGCGCGTCTTTTCTAAAATGACGTCTTGCATATGACTCATAGAAATAATAGATAGACTAGCTAGAATCAAACTTTCTTGTATTCTAATTGATAGACTAATTGATAGATCTACTATAGAAATAGTAGATAGACTAGCTAGAATCAAACTATCTACTATTCCGATATACAAGATATTAATGCCTATTAAATAGACAATAATATCGGCCACTGCGCGTCTTTTCTAAATGACGTCTTGCATATGACTCATAGAAATAATAGATAGACTAGCTAGAATCAAACTTTCTTGTATTCTAATTGATTTTAAAAACTTACTATTGATTCTAGACCAGCTAGAATCAATAGTAGATAGACTAGCTAGAATCAATAAAACTTTTAATAGATTCAGCAGTGAAGGTTTGATTCTATTTCTATGAGTCATACGCATATTCTCATATGCAAGTCCTTGTGCAAAATATTTTGATTCTAGCTAGTCTATCTACTATGTCTATGAGTCATATGCAAGACGTCATTTTAGAAAAGACTTTTTCACTATTCAATAAATAGATTCAAATCTATTTGAATCTAGAATCAAACTTTCTGTTTGATTCTAATAAAATCAATAGAATAGCACTAGTTCGTATGTGACGTCTTGCATATGGTTCTAGAATTCTAATCTATTGATTCTAGACCAGCTAGAATCAATAGTAGATAGACTAGCTAGAATCAATAAAACTTTTAATAGATTCAGCAGTGAAAGTTTGATTCTATTTCTATGAGTCATACGCATATTCTCATATGCAAGTCCATAACTCTGACCTAGTAAGCAAATCCACGAACACCGCCCCGTTTAATAAAACTTCAATAAAACTTTTAATAGATTCAGCAGTGAAAGTTTGATTCTAGCTAGTCTATCTACTATTTCTATGAGTCATATGCAAGACAATAATATCGTAGAAATAGACAATAATATCGGCCACTGCGCGTCTTTTCTAAAATGACGTCTTGCATATGACTCATAGAAATAGTAGATAGACTAGATCTCATCTAGAGATCTAGATGAGTAGATCTCTGACCTAATAAGCAAATCCACGAACAGAAATAGTAGAAATTGATAAGAAATAGTAGATAGACTAGCTAGAATCAAACTTTCTTGTATTCTAATTGATTTTATTGTATAAGATATTATTGTCTATTAAATAGACAATAATATCGGCCACTGCGCGTCTTTTCTAAAATGACGTCTTGCATATGACTCTTGCTTACTAGATTCATAGCTGAAAATTTTTTTTTTCTAATGACTTTAAAAGTCATTTATTAAACGGAGTCATATGCAAGACGTCATTTTAGAAAAGACGCGCAGTGGCCGATATTATTGTCTATTTCTACCGATATTATATTCTTGCATATGACTCATAGAAATAGTAGATAGACTAGCTAGAATCAGACTTTCACTGCTGAATCTATTAAAAGTTTTATTGATTCTAGCTAGTCTATCTACTATTGATTCTAGCTGGTCTAGAATCAATAGTAAGTTTTTAAAATCAATTAGAATACAAGAAAGTTTAATAAAACTCATAGAAATAAAATTTTATAAAACTTTGACTCTGGACGTTTTCCTCTAGGCCTCTAGGTGGCCGATATTCAAATAGATTTAATAGATTCAGCAGCGAAAGTTTGATTCTAAATTCAAATAGATTTAATAGATTCAGCAGTGAAAGTTTGATTCGTCATTAAAATAGATTTAATTATTGATTCTAGCTAGTCTATCTACTATTGATTCTAGCTTGTCTAGAATCAATAGTAAGTTTTTAAAATCAATTAGAATACAAGAAAGTTTGATTCTAGCTAGTCTATCTACTATTTCTATGAGTCATATGCAAGACGTCATTCGCTGTATCCTTTTCATCTTTTCATCTAATTGATTTTAAAAACTTACTATTGATTCTAGACCAGCTAGAATCAATAGTAGATATTATATTCTAGAGTTCTAGAATATCTATTAAATCTATTTGAATATCGGCCACCTAGAGGCCTAGAGGAAAATATTTTGCACAAGGCCGCAAGCCTTCACTAGAAACAGTGAAAGTTTGATTCTAGCTAGTCTATCTACTATTTCTATGAGTCATATGCAAGAATATAATATCGGTAGAAATAGACAATAATATCGGCCACTGCGCGTCTTTTCTAAAATGACGTCTTGCATATGACTCATAGAAATAGTAGATAGACTAGATCTCATCTAGAGATCTAGATGAGTAGATCTCTGACCTAGTAAGCAAATCCACGAACAGAAATAGTAGAAATTGATAAGAAATAGTAGATAGACTAGCTAGAATCAAACTTTCTTGTATTCTAATTGATTTTCTTGTGTAAGATATTATTGTCTATTAAATAGACAATAATATCGGCCACTGCGCGTCTTTTCTAAAATGACGTCTTGCATATGACTCTTGCTTACTAGATTCATAGCTGAAACATTTTTATTTTTTTTTCTAATGACTTTAAAAGTCATTTATTAAACGGAGTCATATGCAAGACGTCATTTTAGAAAAGACGCGCAGTGGCCGATATTATTGTCTATTTCTACCGATATTATATTCTTGCATATGACTCATAGAAATAGTAAATAGACTAGCTAGAATCAAACTTTCACTGCTGAATCTATTAAAAGTTTTATTGATTCTAGCTAGTCTATCTACTATTGATTCTAGCTGGTCTAGAATCAATAGTAAGTTTTTAAAATCAATTAGAATACAAGAAAGTTTAATAAAACTCATAGAAATAAAATTTTACAAAACTTTGATTCTGGACATTTTCCTCTAGGCCTCTAGGTGGCCGATATTCAAATAGATTTAATAGATTCAGCAGTGAAAGTTTGATTCTAGATTCAAATAGATTTAATAGATTCAGCAGTGAAAGTTTGATTCGTCATTCAAATAGATTTAATTATTGATTCTAGCTAGTCTATCTACTATTGATTCTAGCTGGTCTAGAATCAATAGTAAGTTTTTAAAATCAATTACAATACAAGAAAGTTTGATTCTAGCTAGTCTATCTACTATTTCTATGAGTCATATGCAAGACGTCATTCGCTGTATCCTTTTCATCTTTTCATCTAATTGATTTTAAAAACTTACTATTGATTCTAGACCAGCTAGAATCAATAGTAGATATTATATTCTAGAGTTCTAGAATATCTATTAAATCTATTTGAATATCGGCCACCTAGAGGCCTAGAGGAAAATATTTTGCACAAGGCCGCAAGCCTTCACTAGAAACATTGAAAGTTTAATTCTAGCTAGTCTATCTACTATTTCTATGAGTCATATGCAAGAATATAATATCGGTAGAAATAGACAATAATATCAGCCACTGCGCGTCTTTTCTAAAATGACGTCTTGCATATGACTCATAGAAAGAGTAGATAGATTAGCTAGAATAGACAAATAAAACTCATAGAAATAGTAGATAGACTAGCTAGAATCAAACTATCTACTATTCCGATATACAAGATATTATTGTCTATTAAATAGACAATAATATCGGCCACTGCGCGTCTTTTCTAAAATGACGTCTTGCATATGACTCATAGAAATAGTAGATAGACTAGCTAGAATCAAACTTGCATGTATTCTAATTGATTTTAAAAACTTACTATTGATTCTAGACCAGCTAGAATCAATAGTAGATAGACTAGCTAGAATCAGTAAGACTTTTAATAGATTCAGCAGTGAAAGTTTGATTCTATTTCTATGAGTCATACGCATATTCTCATATGCAAGTCCTTGGGCAAAATATTTTGATTCTAGCTAGTCTATCTACTATTTCTATGAGTCATATGTAAGACGTCATTTTAGAAAAGACTTTTTCACTATTCAATAAATAGATTCAAATCTATTTGAATCTAGAATCAAACTTTCTGTTTGATTCTAATAGAATCAATAGAATAGCACTAGTTCGTATATAACGTCTTGCATATGGTTCTAGAATTCTAATCTATTGATTCTAGACAAGCTAGAATCAATAGTAGATAGACTAGCTAGAATCAATAAAACTTTTAATAGATTCAGCAGTGAAAGTTTGATTCTATTTCTATGAGTCATACGCATATTCTCATATGCAAGTCCATAACTCTGACCTAGTAAACAAATCCACGAACACCGCCCCGTTTAATAAAACTTCAATAAAACTTTTAATAGATTCAGCAGTGAAAGTTTGATTCTAGCTAGTCTATCTACTATTTCTATGAGTCATATGCAAGACAATAATATCGTAGAAATAGACAATAATATCGGCCACTGCGCGTCTTTTCTAAAATGACGTCTTGCATATGACTCATAGAAATAGTAGATAGACTAGATCTCATCTAGAGATCTAGATGAGTAGATCTCTGACCTAGTAAGCAAATCCACGAACAGAAATAGTAGAAATTGATAAGAAATAGTAGATAGACTAGCTAGAATCAAACTTTCTTGTATTCTAATTGATTTTATTGTATAAGATATTATTGTCTATTAAATAGACAATAATATCGGCCACTGCGGGTCTTTTCTAAAATGACGTCTTGCATATGACTCTTGCTTACTAGATTCATAGCTGAAAAAATTTTATTTTTTTTCTAATGACTTTAAAAGTCATTTATTAAACAGAGTCATATGCAAGACGTCATTTTAGAAAGGACGCGCAGTGGCCGATATTATTGTCTATTTCTACCGATATTATATTCTTGCATATGACTCATAGAAATAGTAGATAGACTAGCTAGAATCAAACTTTCACTGCTGAATCTATTAAAAGTTTTATTGATTCTAGCTAGTCTATCTACTATTGATTCTAGCTGGTCTAGAATCAATAGTAAGTTTTTAAAATCCATTAGAATACAAGAATGTTTAATAAAACTCATAGAAATAAAATTTTATAAAACTTTGATTCTGGACATTTTCCTCTAGGCCTCTAGGTGGCCGATATTCAAATAGATTTAATAGATTCAGCAGTGAAAGTTTGATTCTAGATTCAAATAGATTTAATAGATTCAGCAGTGAAAGTTTGATTCGTCATTCAAATAGATTTAATTATTGATTCTAGCTAGTCTATCTACTATTGATTCTAGCTGGTCTAGAATCAATAGTAAGTTTTTAAAATCAATTAGAATACAAGAAAGTTTGATTCTAGCTAGTCTATCTACTATTTCTATGAGTCATATGCAAGACGTTATTCGCTGTATCCTATTCATCTTTTCATCTAATTGATTTTAAAAACTTACTATTGATTCTAGACCAGCTAGAATCAATAGTAGATATTATATTCTAGAGTTCTAGAATATCTATTAAATCTATTTGAATATCGGCCACCTAGAGGCCTAGAGGAAAATATTTTGCACAAGGCCGCAAGCCTTCACTAGAAACAGTGAAAGTTTGGTTCTAGCTAGTCTATCTACTATTTCTATGAGTCATATGCAAGACGTCATTTTAGAAAAAACGCGCAGTGGCCGATGCAAGACGTCATTTTAGAAAAGACGCGCAGTGGCCGATATAGACTAACCCATTCTCTAGCTTATATTAAATATCAAACTGAAATAGTAGATAGACCAGCTAGAATCAAACTTTCACTGTTTCTAGTGAAGGCTTGCGCCATAGCAAATCCACGAACAGAAATAGTAGAAATTGATAAGAAATAGTAGATAGACTAGCTAGAATCAAACTTTCTTGTATTCTAATTGATTTTATTATATAAGATATTATTGTCTATTAAATAGACAATAATATCGGCCACTGCGCGTCTTTTCTAAAATGACGTCTTGCATATGACTCTTGCTTACTAGATTCATAGCTGAAAAATTTTTATTTTTTTTTTCTAATGACTTTAAAAGTCATTTATTAAACGGAGTCATATGCAAGACGTCATTTTAGAAAAGACGCGCAGTGGCCGATATTATTGTCTATTTCTACCGATATTATATTCTTGCATATGACTCATAGAAATAGTAAATAGACTAGCTAGAATCAAACTTCACTGCTGAATCTATTAAAAGTTTTATTGATTCTAGCTAGTCTATCTACTATTGATTCTAGCTGGTCTAGAATCAATAGTAAGTTTTTAAAATCAATTAGAATACAAGAAAGTTTAATAAAACTCATAGAAATAAAATTTTACAAAACTTTGATTCTGGACCAGCTAGAATCAATAGTAGATATTATATCCTAGAGTTCTAGAATATCTATTAAATCTATTTGAATATCGGCCACCTAGAGGCTTAGAGGAAAATATTTTGCACAAGGCCGCAAGCCTTCACTAGAAACAGTGAAAGTTTGATTCTAGCTAGTCTATCTACTATTTCTATGAGTCATATGCAAGACGTCATTTTAGAAAAGACGCGCAGTGGCCGATGCAAGACGTCATTTTAGAAAAGACGCGCAGTGGCCGATATAGACTAACCCATTCTCTAGCCGATATTATATATCAAACTGAAATAGTAGATAGACTAGCTAGAATCATACTTTCACTGTTTCTAGTGAAGGCTTGCGCCATAAAGTTATATCTAGTGAAATTATATCTAGTGAAGGCTTGCGCGATACTATTCTAGCAAATTCGATAATCTATTGTCAATAGAATCAATAGTAGATAGACTAGCTAGAATCAATAAAACTTTTAATAGATTGAGCAATGAAAGTTTGATTCTAGCTAGTCTATCTACTATTTCTATGAGTCATATGCAAGAATATAATATCGGTAGAAATAGACAATAATATCGGCCACTGCGCGTCTTTTCTAAAATGACGTCTTGCATATGACTCATAGAAATAGTATATAGACTAGCTAGAATAGACAAATAAAACTCATAGAAATAGTAGATAGACTAGCTAGATTCAAACTATATACTATTCCGATATACAAGATATTATTGTCTATTAAATAGACAATAATATCGGCCACTGCGCGTCTTTTCTAAAATGACGTTTTGCATATGACTCATAGAAATAGTAGATAGACTAGCTAGAATCAAATTTTCTTGTATTCTAATTGATTTTAAAAACTTACTATTGATTCTAGACCAGCTAGAATCAATAGTAGATAGACTAGCTAGAATCAATAAAACTTTTAATAGATTCAGCAGTGAAAGTTTGATTCTATTTCTATGAGTCATACGCATATTCTCATATGCAAGTCCTTGTGCAAAATATTTTGATTCTAGCTAGTCTATCTACTATTTCTATGATTTATATGCAAGACGTCATTTTAGAAAAGACTTTTTCACTATTCAATAAATAGATTCAAATCTATTTGAATCTAGAATCAAACTTTCTGTTTGATTCTAATAGAATCAATAGAATAGCACTAGTTCGTATGTGACGTCTTGCATATGGTTCTAGAATTCTAATCTATTGATTCTAGACCAGCTAGAATCAATAGTAGATAGACTAGCTAGAATCAATAAAACTTTTAATAGATTCAGCAGTGAAAGTTTGATTCTATTTCTATGAGTCATACGCATATTCTCATATGCAAGTCCATAACTCTGACCTAGTAAGCAAATCCACGAACACCGCCCCGTTTAATAAAACTTCAATAAAACTTTTAATAGATTCAGCAGTGAAAGTTTGATTCTAGCTAGTCTATCTACTATTTCTATGAGTCATATGCAAGACAATAATATCGTAGAAATGGACAATTATATCGGCCACTGCGCGTCTTTTCTAAAATGACGTCTTGCATATGACTCATAGAAATAGTAGATAGACTAGATCTCATCTAGAGATCTAGATGAGTAGATCTCTGACCTAGTAAGCAAATCCACGAACAGAAATAGTAGAAATTGATAAGAAATAGTAGATAGACTAGCTAGAATCAAACTTTCTTGTATTCTAATTGATTTTATTGTATAAGATATTATTGTCTATTAAATAGACAATAATATCGGCCACTGCGCGTCTTTTCTAAAATGACGTTTTGCGTATGACTCTTGCTTACTAGATTCATAGCTGAAAAAATTTAATTTTTTTTCTAATGACTTTAAAAGTCATTTATTAAACGGAGTCATATGCAAGACGTCATTTTAGAAAAGACGCACAGTGGCCGATATTATTGTCTATCTCTACCGATATTATATTCTTGCATATGACTCATAGAAATAGTAGATAGACTAGCTAGAATCAAACTTTCACTGCTGAATCTATTAAAAGTTTTATTGATTCTAGCTAGTCTATCTACTATTGATTCTAGCTGGTCTAGAATCAATAGTAAGTTTTTAAAATCAATTAGAATACAAGAAAGTTTAATAAAACTCATAGAAATAAAATTTTATAAAACTTTGATTCTGGACATTTTCCTCTAGGCCTCTAGGTGGCCGATATTCAAATAGATTTAATAGATTCAGCAGTGAAAGTTTGATTCTAGATTCAAATAGATTTAATAGATTCAGCAGTGAAAGTTTGATTCTTCATTCACATAGATTTAATTATTGATTCTAGCTAGTCTATCTACTACTGATTCTAGCTGGTCTAGAATCAATAGTAAGTTTTTAAAATCAATTAGAATACAAGAAAGTTTGATTCTAGCTAGTCTATCTACTATTTCTATGAGTCATATGCAAGACGTCATTCGCTGTATCCTTTTCATCTTTTCATCTAATTGATTTTAAAAACTTACTATTGATTCTAGACCAGCTAGAATCAATAGTAGATATTATATTCTAGAGTTCTAGAATATCTGTTAAATCTATTTGAATATCGGCCACCTAGAGGCCTAGAGGAAAATATTTTGCACAAGGCCGCAAGCCTTCACTAGAAACAGTGAAAGTTTGATTCTAGCTAGTCTATCTACTATTTCTATGAGTCATATGCAAGACGTCATTTTAGAAAAGACGCGCAGTGGCCGATGCAAGACGTCATTTTAGAAAAGACGCGCAGTGGCCGATATAGACTAACCCATTCTCTAGCCGATATTATATATCAAACTGAAATAGAAGATAGACTAGCTAGAATCAAACTTTCACTGTTTCTAGTGAAGGCTTGCGCCATAAAGTTAAATCTAGTGAAATTATATCTAGTGAAGGCTTGCGCGATACTATTCTAGCAAATTCGATAATCTATTGTCTATAGAATCAATAGTAGATAGACTAGCTAGAATCAATAAAACTTTTAATAGATTCAGCAGTGAAAGTTTGATTCTAGCTAGTCTATCTACTATTTCTATGAGTCATATGCAAGAATATAATATCGGTAGAAATAGACAATAATATCGGCCACTGCGCGTCTTTTCTAAAATGACGTCTTGCATATGACTCATAGAAATAGTAGATAGACTAGCTAGAATAGACAAATAAAACTCATAGAAATAGTAGATAGACTAGCTAGAATCAAACTATCTACTATTCCGATATAAAAGATATTATTGTCTATTTCTATGAGTCATACGCATATTCTCATATGCAAGTCCATAACTCTGACCTAGTAAGCAAATCCACGAACACCGCCCCGTTTAATAAAACTTCAATAAAACTTTTAATAGATTCAGCAGTGAAAGTTTGATTCTAGCTAGTCTATCTACTATTTCTATGAGTCATATGCAAGACGTCATTTTAGAAAAGACGTGCAGTGGCCGATGCAAGACGTCATTTTAGAAAAGACGCGCAGTGGCCGATATAGACTAACCCATTCTCTAGCCGATATTATATATCAAACTGAAATAGTAGATAGACTAGCTAGAATCAAACTTTCACTGTTTCTAGTGAAGGCTTGCGCCATAAAGTTATATCTAGTGAAATTATATCTAGTGAAGGCTTGCGCGATACTATTCTAGCAAATTCGATAATCTATTGTCAATAGAATCAATAGTAGATAGACTAGCTAGAATCAATAAAACTTTTAATAGATTCAGCAGTGAAAGTTTGATTCTAGCTAGTCTATCTACTATTTCTATGAGTCATATGCAAGAATATAATATCGGTAGAAATAGACAATAATATCGGCCACTGCGCGTCTTTTCTAAAATGACGTCTTGCATATGACTCATAGAAATAGTAGATAGACTAGCTAGAATAGACAAATAAAACTCATAGAAATAGTAGATAGACTAGCTAGAATCAAACTATCTACTATTCCGATATACAAGATATTATTGTCTATTAAATAGACAATAATATCGGCCACTGCGCGTCTTTTCTAAAATGACGTCTTGCATATGACTCATAGAAATAGTAGATAGACTAGCTAGAATCAAACTTTCTTGTATTCTAATTGATTTTAAAAACTTACTATTGATTCTAGACCAGCTAGAATCAATAGTAGATAGACTAGCTAGAATCAATAAAACTTCTAATAGATTCAGCAGTGAAAGTTTGATTCTATTTCTATGAGTCATATGCATATTCTCATATGCAAGTCCTTGTGCAAAATATTTTGATTCTAGCTAGTCTATCTACTATTTCTATGAGTCATATGCAAGACGTAATTTTAGAAAAGACTTTTTCACTATTCAATAAATAGATTCAAATCTATTTGAATCTAGAATCAAACTTTATGTTTGATTCTAATAGAATCAATAGAATAGCACTAGTTCGTATGTGACGTCTTGCATATGGTTCTAGAATTCTAATATATTGATTTTAGACCAGCTAGAATCAATAGTAGATCGACTAGCTAGAATCGAAAAACTTTTAATAGATTCAGCAGTGAAAGTTTGATTCTATTTCTATGAGTCATACGCATATTCTCATATGCAAGTCCATAACTCTGACCTAGTAAGCAAATCCACGAACACCGCCCCGTTTAATAAAACTTCAATAAAACTTTTAATAGATTCAGCAGTGAAAGTTTGATTCTAGCTAGTCTATCTACTATTTCTATGAGTCATATGCAAGACAATAATATCGTAGAAATAGACAATAATATCGGCCACTGCGCGTCTTTTCTAAAATGACGTCTTGCATATGACTCATAGAAATAGTAGATAGACTAGATCTCATCTAGAGATCTAGATGAGTAGATCTCTGACCTAGTAAGCAAATCCACGAACAGAAATAGTAGAAATTGATAAGAAATAGTAGATAGACTAGCTAGAATCAAACTTTCTTGTATTCTAATTGATTTTATTGTATAAGATATTATTTTCTATTAAATAGACAATAATATCGGCCACTGCGCGTCTTTTCTAAAATGACGTCTTGCATATGACTCTTGCTTACTAGATTCATAGCTGAAAAAATTTTATTTTTTTTCTAATGACTTTAAAAGTCATTTATTAAACGGAGTCATATGCAAGACGTCATTTTAGAAAAGACGCGCAGTGGCCGATATTATTGTCTATTTCTACCGATATAATATTCTTGCATATGACTCATAAAAATAGTAGATAGACTAGCTAGAATCAAACTTTCATTGCTGAATCTATTAAAAGTTTTATTGATTCTAGGTAGTCTATCTACTATTGATTCTAGCTGGTCTAGAATCAATAGTAAGTTTTTGAAATCAATTAGAATACAAGAAAGTTTAATAAAACTCATAGAAATAAAATTTTAAAAAACTTTGATTCTGGACATTTTCCTCTAGGCCTCTAGGTGGCCGATATTCAAATAGATTTAATAGATTCTGCAGTGAAAGTTTGATTCTAGATTTTAATAGATTTAATAGATTCAGCAGTGAAAGTTTGATTCGTCATTCAAATAGATTTAATTATTGATTCTAGCTAGTCTATCTACTATTGATTATAGCTGGTCTAGAATCAATAGTAAGTTTTTAAAATCAATTAGAATACAAGAAAGTTTGATTCTAGCTAGTCTATCTACTATTTCTATGAGTCATATGCAAGACGTCATTCGCTGTATCCTTTTCATCTTTTCATCTAATTGATCTTAAAAACTTACTATTGATTCTAGACCAGCTAGAATCAATAGTAGATATTATAATCTAGAGTTCTAGAATATCTATTAAATCTATTTGAATATCGGCCACCTAGAGGCCTAGAGGAAAATATTTTGCACAAGGCCGCAAGCCTTCACTAGAAACAGTGAAAGTTTGATTCTAGCTAGTCTATCTACTATTTCTATGAGTCATATGCAAGACGTCATTTTAGAAAAGACGCGCAGTGGCCGATGCAAGACGTCATTTTAGAAAAGACGCGCAGTGGCCGATATAGACTAACCCATTCTCTAGCCGATATTATATATCAAACTGAAATAGTAGATAGACTAGCTAGAATCAAACTTTCACTGTTTCTAGTGAAGGCTTGCGCCATAAAGTTATATCTAGTGAAATTATATCCAGTGAAGGCTTGCGCGATACTATTCTAGCAAATTCGATAATCTATTGTCAATATAATCAATAGTAGATAGACTAGCTAGAATCAATAAAACTTTTAATAGATTCAGCAGTGAAAGTTTGATTCTAGCTAGTCTATCTACTATTTCTATGAGTCATATGCAAGAATATAATATCGGTAGAAATAGACAATAATATCGGCCACTGCGCGTCTTTTCTAAAATGACGTCTTGCATATGACTCATAGAAATAGTAGATAAACTAGCTATAATAGACAAATAAAACTCATAGAAATAGTAGATAGACTAGCTAGAATCAAACTATCTACTATTCCGATATACAAGGTATTATTGTCTATTAAATAGACAATAATATCGGCCACTGCGCGTCTTTTCTAAAATGACGTCTTGCATATGACTCATAGAAATAGTAGATAGACTAGCTAGAATCAGACTTTCTTGTATTCTAATTGATTTTAAAAACTTACTATTGATTCTAGACCAGCTAGAATCAATAGTAGATAGACTAGCTAGAATCAATAAAACTTTTAATAGATTCAGCAGTGAAAGTTTGATTCTATTTCTATGAGTCATACGCATATTCTCATATGCAAGTCCTTGTGCAAAATATTTTGATTCTAGCTAGTCTATCTTCTATTTCTATGAGTCATATGCAAGACGTCATTTTAGAAAAGACTTTTTCACTATTCAATCAATAGATTCAAATCTATTTGAATCTAGAATCAAACTTTCGGTTTGATTCTAATAGAATCAATAGAATAGCACTAGTTCGTATGTGACGTCTTGCATATGGTTCTAGAATTCTAATCTATTGATTCTAGACCAGCTAGAATCAATAGTAGATAGACTAGCTAGAATCAATAAAACTTTTAATAGAATCAGCAGTGAAAGTTTGATTCTATTTCTATGAGTCATACGCATATTCTCATATGCAAGTCCATAACTCTGACCTAGTAAGCAAATCCACGAACACCGCCCCGTTTAATAAAACTTCAATAAAACTTTTAATAGATTCAGCAGTGAAAGTTTGATTCTAGCTAGTCTATCTACTATTTCTATGAGTCATATGCAAGACAATAATATCGTAGAAATAGACAATAATATCGGCCACTGCGCGTCTTTTCTAAAATGACGTCTTGCATATGACTCATAGAAATAGTAGATAGACTAGATCTCATCTAGAGATCTAGATGAGTAGATCTCTGACCTAGTAAGCAAATCCACGAACAGAAATAGTAGAAATTGATAAGAAATAGTAGATAGACTAGCTAGAATCAAACTTTCTTGTATTCTAATTGATTTTATTGTATAAGATATTATTGTCTATTAAATAGACAATAATATCGGCCACTGCGCGTCTTTTCTAAAACGACGTCTTGCATATGACTCTTGCTTACTAGATTCATAGTTGAAAAAAAAAAATTTTTTCTAATGACTTTAAAAGTCATTTATTAAACGGAGTCATATGTAAGACATCATTTTAGAAAAGACACGCAGTGGCCGATATTATTGTCTATTTCTACCGATATTATATTCTTGCATATGACTCATAGAAATAGTAGATAGACTAGCTAGAATCAAACTTTCACTGCTGAATCTATTAAAAGTTTTATTGATTCTAGCTAGTCTATCTACTATTGATTCTATTGACAATAGGTTATCGAATTTGCTAGAATAGTATCGCGCAAGCCTTCACTAGATATAATTTCACTAGATATAACTTTATGGCGCAAGCCTTCACTAGAAACAGTGAATGTTTGATTCTAGCTAGTCTATCTACTATTTCAGTTTGATATATAATATCGGCTAGAGAATGGGTTAGTCTATATCGGCCACTGCGCGTCTTTTCTAAAATGACGTCTTGCATCGGCCACTGCGCGTCTTTTCTAAAATGACGTCTTGCATATGACTCATAGAAATAGTAGATAGACTAGCTAGAATCAAACTTTCACTGTTTCTAGTGAAGGCTTGCGGCCTTGTGCAAAATATTTTCCTCTAGGCCTCTAGGTGGCTGATATTCAAATAGATTTAATAGATATTCTAGAACTCTAGAAAATAATATCTACTATTGATTCTAGCTGGTCTAGAATCAATAGTAAGTTTTTAAAATCAATTAGATGAAAAGATGAAAAGGATACAGCGAATGACGTCTTGCATATGACTCATAGAAATAGTAGATAGACTAGCTAGAATCAAACTTTCTTGTATTCTAATTGATTTTAAAAACTTACTATTGATTCTAGACCAGCTAGAATCAATAGTAGATAGACTAGCTAGAATCAATAATTAAATCTATTTGAATGACGAATCAAACTTTCGTTGCTGAATCTATTAAATCTATTTGAATCTAGAATCAAACTTTCACTGCTGAATCTATTAAATCTATTTGAATATCGGCCACCTAGAGGCCTAGAGGAAAATGTCCAGAATCAAAGTTTTATAAAATTTTATTTCTATGAGTTTTATTAAACTTTCGTGTATTCTAATTGATTTTAAAACTTACTATTGATTCTAGACCAGCTAGAATCAATAGTAGATAGACTAGCTAGAATCAATAAAACTTTTAATAGATTCAGCAGTGAAAGTTTGATTCTAGCTAGTCTATCTACTATTTCTATGAGTCATATGCAAGAATATAATTTCGGTAGAAATAGACAATAATATCGGCCACTGCGCGTCTTTTCTAAAATGACGTCTTGCATATGACTCCGTTTAATGAATGACTTTTAAAGTCATTAGAAAAAAAAATAAAATTTTTTCAGCTATGAATCTAGTAAGCAAGAGTCATATGCAAGACGTCATTTTACAAAAGACGCGCAGTGGCCGATATTATTGTCTATTTAATAGACAATAATATCTTATAAAATAAAATCAATTAGAATACAAGAAAGTTTGATTCTAGCTAGTCTATCTACTATTTTTTATCAATTTCTACTATTTCTGTTCGTGGATTTGCTTACTAGGTCAGAGATCTACTCATCTAGATCTCTAGATGAGATCTAGTCTATCTACTATTTCTATGAGTCATATGCAAGACGTCATTTTAGAAAAGACGCGCAGTGGCCGATATTATTGTATATTTCTACGATATTATTGTCTTGCATATGACTCATAGAAATAGTAGATAGACTAGCTAGAATCAAACTTTCACTGCTGAATTTATTAAAAGTTTTATTTAAGTTTTATTAAACGGGGCGGTGTTCGTGGATTTGCTTACTAGGTCAGAGTTATGGACTTGCATATGAGAATATGCGTATGACTCATAGAAATAGAATCAAACTTTCACTGCTGAATCTATTAAAAGTTTTATTGATTCTAGCTCGTCTATCTACTATTGATTCTAGCTGGTCTAGAATCAATAGATTAGAATTCTAGAACCATATGCAAGACGTCACATACGAACTAGTGCTATTCTATTGATTCTATTAGAATCAAACAGAAAGTTTGATTCTAGATTCAAATAGATTTGAATCTATTTATTGAATAGTGAAAAAGTCTTTTCTAAAATGACGTCTTGCATATGACTCATAGAAATAGTAGATAGACTAGCTAGAATCAAAATATTTTGCACAAGGACTTGCATATGAGAATATGCGTATGACTCATAGAAATAGAATCAAACTTTCACTGCTGAATCTATTAAAAGTTTTATTGATTCTAGCTAGTCTATCTACTATTGATTCTAGCTGGTCTAGAATCAATAGTAAGTTTTTAAAATCAATTAGAATACAAGAAAGTTTGATTCTAGCTAGTCTATCTACTATTTCTATGAGTCATTTGCAAGACGTCATTTTAGAAAAGACGCGCAGTGGCCGATATTATTGTCTATTTAATAGACAATAATATCTTGTATATCGGAATAGTAGATTTTTTGATTCTAGCTAGTCTATCTACTATTTCTATGAGTTTTATTTGTCTATTCTAGCTAGTCTATCTACTATTTCTATGATTCATATGCAAGACGTCATTTTAGAAAAGACGCGCAGTTGCCGATATTATTGTCTATTTCTACCGATATTATATTCTTGCATATGACTCATAGAAATAGTAGATAGACTAGCTAGAATCAAACTTTCACTGCTGTATCTATTAAAAGTTTTATTGGTTCTAGCTAGTCTATCTACTATTGATTCTATTGACAATAGATTATCGAATTTGCTAGAATAGTATCGCGCAAGCCTTCACTAGATATAATTTCACTAGATATAACTTTATGGCGCAAGCCTTCACTAGAAACAGTGAAAGTTTGGTTCTAGCTAGTCTATCTACTATTTCAGTTTGATATATAATATCGGCTAGAGAATGGGTTAGTCTATATCGGCCACTGCGCGTCTTTTCTAAAATGACGTCTTGCATCGGCCACTGCGCGTCTTTTATAAAATGACGTCTTGCATATGACTTATAGAAATAGTAGATAGACTAGCTAGAATCAAAATTTCACTGTTTCTAGTGAAGGCTTGCGGCCTTGTGCAAAATATTTTCCTCTAGGCCTCTAGGTGGCCGATATTCAAATAGATTTAATAGATATTCTAGAACTCTAGAATATAATATCTACCATTGATTCTAGCTGGTCTAGAATCAATAGTAAGTTTTTAAAATCAATTAGATGAAAAGATGAAAAGGATACAGCGAATGACGTCTTGCATATGACTCATAGAAATAGTAGATAGACTAGCTAGAATCAAACTTTCTTGTATTCTAATTGATTTTAAAAACTTACTATTGATTCTAGACCAGCTAGAATCAATAGTAGATAGACTAGCTAGAATCAATAATTAAATCTATTTAAATGACGAATCAAACTTTCAGTGCTGAATCTATTAAATCTATTTGAATCTAGAATCAAACTTTCACTGCTGAATATATTAAATCTATTTGAATATCGGCCACCTAGAGGCCTAGAGGAAAATGTCCAGAATCAAAGTTTTATAAAATTTTATTTCTATGAGTTTTATTAAACTTTCTTGTATTCTAATTGATTTTAAAACTTACAATTGATTCTAGACCAGCTAGAATCAATAGTAGATAGACTAGCTAGAATCAATAAAACTTTTAATAGATTCAGCAGTGAAAGTTTGATTCTAGCTAGTCTATCTACTATTTCTATGAGTCATATGCAAGAATATAATATCGGTAGAAATAGACAATAATATCGGCCATTGCGCGTCTTTTCTAAAATGACGTCTTGCATATGACTCCGTTTAATAAATTACTTTTAAAGTCATTAGAAAAAAAAATAGAATTTTTTCAGCTATGAATCTAGTAAGCAAGAGTCATATGCAAGACGTCATTTTAGAAAAGACGCGCAGTGGCCGATATTATTGTCTATTTAATAGACAATAATATCTTATACAATAAAATCAATTAGAATACAAGAAAGTTTTATTCTAGCTAGTCTATCTACTATTTCTTATCAATTTCTACTATTTCTGTTCGTGGATTTGCTTACTAGGTCAGAGATCTACTCATCTAGATCTCTAGATGAGATCTAGTCTATCTACTATTTCTATGAGTCATATGCAAGACGTCATTTTAGAAAAGACGCGCAGTGGCCGATATTATTGTCTATTTCTACGATATTATTGTCTTGCATATGACTCATAGAAATAGTAGATAGACTAGCTAGAATCAAACTTTCACTGCTGAATCTATTAAAAGTTTTATTGAAGTTTTATTAAACGGGGCGGTGTTCGTGGATTTGCTTACTAGGTCAGAGTTATGGACTTGCATATGAGAATATGCGTATGACTCATAGAAATAGAATCAAACTTTCACTGCTGAATCTATTAAAAGTTTTATTGATTCTAGCTAGTCTATCTACTATTGATTCTATCTGGTCTAGAATCAATAGATTAGAATTCTAGAACCATATGCAAGACGTCACATACGAACTAGTGCTATTCTATTGATTCTATTAGAATCAAACAGAAAGTTTGATTCTAGATTCAAATAGATTTGAATCTATTTATTGAATAGTGGAAAAGTCTTTTCTAAAATGACGTCTTGCATATGACTCATAGAAATAGTAGATAGACTAGCTAGAATCAAAATATTTTGCACAAGGACTTGCTTATGAGAATATGCGTATGACTCATAGAAATAGAATCAAACTTTCACTGCTGAATCTATTAAAAGTCTTATTGATTCTAGCATGTCTATCTACTATTGATTCTAGCTGGTCTAGAATCAATAGTAAGTTTTTAAAATCAATTAGAATACAAGAAAGTTTGATTCTAGCTAGTCTATCAACTATTTCTATGAGTCATATGCAAGACGTCATTTTAGAAAAGACGCACAGTGGCCGATATTATTGTCTATTTAATAGACAACAATATCTTGTATATCGGAATAGTAGATAGTTTGATTCTAGCTAGTCTATCTACTATTTCTATGAGTTTTATTTGTCTATTCTAGCTATTCTATCTACTATTTCTGTGAGTCATATGCAAGACGTCATTTTAGAAAAGACGCGCAGTGGCCGATATTATTGTCTATTTCTACCGATATTATATTCTTGCATATGACTCATAGAAATAGTAGATAGACTAGCTAGAATCAAACTTTCACTGCTGAATCTATTAAAAGTTTTATTGATTCTAGCTAGTCTGATTCTGAATCTATGAATCTATTAAAAGTTTTATTGAAGTTTTATTAAACGGGGTGGTGTTCGTGGATTTGCTTACTAGGTCAGAGTTATGGACTTGCATATGAGAATATGCGTATGACTCATAGAAATAGAATCAAACTTTCACTGCTGAATCTATTAAAAGTTTTATTGATTCTAGCTAGTCTATCTACTATTGATTCTAGCTGGTCTAGAATCAATAGATTAGAATTCTAGAACCATATGCAAGACGTCACATACGAACTAGTGCTATTCTATTGATTCTATTAGAATCAAACAGAAAGTTTGATTCTAGATTCAAATAGATTTGAATCTATTTATTGAATAGTGAAAAAGTCTTTTCTAAAATGAAGTCTTGCATATGACTCATAGAAATAGTAGATAGACTAGCTAGAATCAAAATATTTTGCACAAGGACTTGCATATGAGAATATGCGTATGACTCATAGAAATAGAATCAAACTTTCACTGCTGAATCTATTAAAAGTTTTATTGATTCTAGCTAGTCTATCTACTATTGATTCTAGCTGGTCTAGAATCAATAGTAAGTTTATAAAATCAATTAGAATACAAGAAAGTTTGATTCTAGCTAGTCTATCTACTATTTCTATGAGTTATATGCAAGACGTCATTTTAGAAAAGACGCGCAGTGGCCGATATTATTGTCTATTTAATAGAAAATAATATCTTGTATATCGAAATAGTAGATAGTTTGATTCTAGCTAGTCTATCTACTATTTCTATGAGTTTTATTTGTCTATTCTAGCTAGTCTATCTACTATTTCTATGAGTCATATGCAAGACGTCATTTTAGAAAAGACGCGCAGTGGCCGATATTATTGTCTATTTCTACCGATATTATATTCTTGCATATGACTCATAGAAATAGTAGATAGACTAGCTAGAATCAAACTTTCACTGCTGAATCTATTAAAAGTTTTATTGATTCTAGCTAGTCTATCTACTATTGATTCTATTGACAATGGATTATCGAATTTGCTATAATAGTATCACGCAAGCCTTCACTAGATATAATTTCACTAGATATAACTTTATGGCGCAAGCCTTCACTAGAAACAGTGAAAGTTTGATTCTAGCTAGTCTATCTACTATTTCAGTTTGATATATAATATCGGCTAGAGAATGGGTTAGTCTATATCGGC
>NW_027064226.1:0-27409 GCF_032884065.1 Artemia franciscana
CACATGGTAAAGCATGTAATTAAAGGCTCTTTATTATATTTTTCGAGGGTAATAGTTTTATGACAATTTTATGATTGCACACGGTAAAGAATGTGATTAAAGGCTCTTTTCCTATTTCAAAAGTTTTAGTTTTCGAGGGTAATAGCTACGTATGTTGAAAAAATGAAGATATTAGACTATTTTATGATTGCACATGGTAAAGAATGTGATTAAAGGCTCTTTTCCTATTTCAAAAGTTTTAGTTTTCGAGGGTCATAGCTACGTATGTTGAAAAAATGAAGATATTAGACTATTTTATAATTGCAAATGGTAAAGAATGTGATTAAAGGCTCTTTTTCTATGGCAAAAGTTTTAGTTTTCAAGGGTAATAGCTACGTATGTTGAAAAAATGAAGATATTAGACTATTTATGATTGTACATGGTAAAGAATGTGATTAAAGGCTCTTTTCCTATTTCAAAAGTTTTAGTTTTCGAGGGTAATAGCTACGTATGTTGAAAAAATGAAGCTATTAGACTATTTTATGATTGCAAATGGTAAAGAATGTGATTAAAGGCTCTTTTCCTATGTCAAAAGTTTTAGTTTTCGAGGGTAATAGCTACGTATGTTGGAAAAATGAAGATATTAGACTATTTTATGATTGCACATGGTAAAGAATGTGCTTAAAGGCTCTTTTCTTATGTCAAAAGTTTTAGTTTTCGAGGGTAATAGCTAAGTATGTTGAAAAAATGAAGATATTAGACTATTTTATGATTGCAAATGGTAAAGAATGTGATTAAAGGCTCTTTTCCTATGTCAAAAGTTTTAGTTTTCGAGGGTAATAGCTACGTATGTTGAAAAAACGAAGATATTAGACAATTTTATGATTGCACATGGTAAAGAATGTGATTAAAGGCTCTTTTCCTATTTCAAAAGTTTTAGCTTTCGAGGGTAATAGCTAGGTCTGTGGAAAAAATGAAGATATTAGACTATTTTATGATTGCACATGGTAAAGAATGTGATTAAAGGCTCTTTTCCTATGTCAAAAGTTTTAGTTTTCGAGGGTAATAGCTACGTATGTTGAAAAGATGAAGATATTAGACTATTTTATGATTGCAAATGGTAAAGAATGTGATTAAAGGCTCTTTTCCTACGTCAAAAGTTTTAGTTTTCGAGGGTAATAGCTACGTATGTTGAAAAAATGAAGATATTAGACAATTTTATGATTGCACATGGTAAAGAATGTGATTAAAGGCTCTTTTCCTATTTCAAAAGTTTTAGTTTTCGAGGGTAATAGCTACGTATGTTGAAAAAATGAAGATATTAGACTGTTTTATGATTGCACATGGTAAAGAATGTGATTAAAGGCTCTTTTCCTATTTCAAAAGTTTTAGTTTTCGAGGGTAATAGCTACGTATGTTGAAAAAATGAAGATATTAGACTATTTTATGATTGCAAATAGTAAAGAATGTGATTAAAGGCTCTTTTACTATTTCAAAAGTTTTAGTTTTCGAGGGTAATAGCTAGGTCTATGGAAAAAATGAAGATATTAGTCTATTTTATGATTGCACATGGTAAAGAATGTGATTAAAGGCTCTTTTCCTATTTCAAAAGTTTTAGTTTTCGAGGGTAATAGCTACGTATGTTGAAAAAATGAAGATATTAGACTATTTTATGATTGCAAATGGTAAAGAATGTGATTAAAGGCTCTTTTCCTATTTAAAAAATTTTAGTTTTCGAGGGTAATAGCTACGTATGCTGAAAAAATGAAGATATTAGACTATTTTATGATTGCACATGGTAAAGAATGTGATTAAAGGCTCTTTTCATATTTCAAAAGTTTAGTTTTCGAGGGTAATAGCTACGTATGTTGAAAAAATGAAGATATTAGACTATTTTATGATTGCACATGGTAAAGAATGTGATTAAAGGCTCTTTTCCTATTTCAAAAGTTTTAGTTTTCGAGGGTAATAGCTACGTATGCTGAAAAAATGAAGATATTAGACTATTTTATGATTGCACATGGTAAAGAATGTGATTAAAGGCTCTTTTCCTATTTCAAAAGTTTTAGTTTTCGAGGGTAATAGCTACGTATGTTGAAAAAATGAAGATATTAGACTATTTTATGATTGCAAATGGTAAAGAATGTGATTAAAGGCTCTTTTCCTATTTCAAAAGTTTTAGTTTTCGAGGGTAATAGCTACGTATGTTGAAAAAATGAAGATATTAGACTATTTTATGATTGCACATGGTAAAGAATGTGATTAAAGGCTCTTTTCCTATTTCAAAAGTTTTAGTTTTTGAGGGTAATAGCTATGTATGCTGAAAAAAGGAAGATATTAGATTATTTTATGATTGCACATGGTAAAGAATGTGATTAAAGGCTCTTTTCCTATTTCAAAAGTTTTAGTTTTCGAGGGTAATAGCTACGTATGTTGAAAAAATGAAGATATTAGACTATTTTATGATTGCAAATGGTAAAGAATGTGATGAAAGGCTCTTTTCCTATGTCAAAAGTTTTAGTTTTCGAGGGTAATAGCTACGTATGTTGAAAAAATGAAGATATTAGACTATTTTATGATTGCACATGGTAAAGAATGTGATTAAAAGCTCTTTTCCTATTTCAAAAGTTTTAGTTTTCGAGGGTAATAGCTACGTATGTTGAAAAAATGAAGATATTAGACTATTTTATGATTGCAAATGGTAAAGAATGTGATTAAAGGCTCTTTTCCTATTTCAAAAGTTTTAGTTTTCGAGGGTAATAGCTACGTATGTTGAAAAAATGAAGATATTAGACTATTTTATGATTGCAAATGGTGAAGAATGTGATTAAAGGCTCTTTTCCTATTTCAAAAGTTTTAGTTTTCGAGGGTAATAGCTACGTAGGTTGAAAAAATGAAGATATTAGACTATTTTATGATTGCACATGGTAAAGAATGTGATTAAAGGCTCTTTTCCTATTTCAAAAGTTTTAGTTTTCGAGGGTAATAGCTACGTATGTTGAAAAAATGAAGATATCAGACTATTTTATGATTGCACATGGTAAAGAATGTGATTAAAGGCTCTTTTCCTATTTCAAAAGTTTTAGTTTTCGAGGGTAATAGCTACGTATGTTTAAAAAATGAAGATATTAAACAATTTTATGATTGCACATGGTAAAGCATGTAATTAAAGGCTCTTTTCCTATTTCAAAAGTTTTAGTTTTCGAGGGTAATAGCTACGTGTGTTGAAAAAATGAAGATATTAGACTATTTTATCATTGCAAATGGTAAAGAATGTGATTAAAGGTTCTTTTCCTATTTCAAAAGTTTTAGTTTTCGAGGGTAATAGCTACGTATGTTGAAAAAATGAAGATATTAGACTATTTTATGATTGCAAATGGTAAAGAATGTGATTAAAGGCTCTTTTCCTATTTCAAAAGTTTTAGTTTTCGAGGGTAATAGCTACGTATGTTGAAAAAATGAAGATATTAGACTATTTTATGATTGCACATGGTAAAGAATGTGATTAAAGGCTCTTTTCCTATTTCAAAAGTTTTAGTTTTCGAGGGTAATAGCTACGTATGCTGAAAAAATGAAGATATTAGACTATTTTATGATTGCACATGGTAAAGAATGTGATTAAAGTCTCTTTTCCTATTTCAAAAGTTTAGTTTTCGAGGGTAATAGCTACGTATGTTGAAAAAATGAAGATATTAGACAATTTTATGATTGCACATGGTAAAGAATGTGATTAAAGGCTCTTTTCCTATTTCAAAAGTTTTAGTTTTCGAGGGTAATAGCTACGTATGCTGAAAAAATGAAGATATTAGACTATTTTATGATTGCACATGGTAAAGAATGTGATTAAAGGCTCTTTTCCTATTTCAAAAGTTTTTTTTTTCGAGGGTAATAGCTACGTATGTTGAAAAAAATGAAGATATTAGACTATTTTATGATTGCAAATGGTAAAGAATGTGATTAAAGGCTCTTTTCCTATTTCAAAAGTTTTAGTTTTCGAGGGTAATAGCTACGTATGTTGAAAAAATGAAGATATTAGACTATTTTATGATTGCACATGGTAAAGAATGTGATTAAAGCCTCTTTTCCTATTTCAAAAATTTTAGTTTTCGAGGGTAATAGCTACGTATGCTGAAAAAATGAAGATATTAGACTATTTTATGATTGCACATGGTAAAGAATGTGATTAAAGGCTCTTTTCCTATTTCAAAAGTTTAGTTTTCGAGGGTAATAGCTACGTATGTTGAAAAAATGAAGATATTAGACTATTTTATGATTGCACATGGTAAAGAATGTGATTAAAGGCTCTTTTCCTATTTCAAAAGTTTTAGTTTTCGAGGGTAATAGCTACGTATGCTGAAAAAATGAAGATATTAGACTATTTTATGATTGCACATGGTAAAGAATGTGATTAAAGGCTCTTTTCCTATTTCAAAAGTTTTAGTTTTCGAGGGTAATAGCTACGTATGTTGAAAAAATGAAGATATTAGACTATATTATGATTGCAAATGGTAAAGAATGTGATTAAAGGCTCTTTTCCTATTTCAAAAGTTTTAGTTTTCGTGGTAATAGCTACGTATGTTGAAAAAATGAAGATATTAGACTATTTTATAATTGCACATGGTAAAGAATGTGATTAAAGGCTCTTTTCCTATTTCAAAAGTTTTAGTTTTTGAGGGTAATAGCTACGTATGCTGAAAAAAGGAAGATATTAGACTATTTTATGATTGCACATGGTAAAGAATGTGATTAAAGGCTCTTTTCCTATTTCAAAAGTTTTAGTTTTCGAGGGTAATAGCTACGTATGTTGAAAAAATGAAGATATTAGACTATTTTATGATTGCAAATGGTAAAGAATGTGATTAAACGCTCTTTTCCTATGTCAAAAGTTTTAGTTTTCGAGGGTAATAGCTACGTATGTTGAAAAAATGAAGATATTAGACTATTTTATGATTGCACATGGTAAAGGAGGTGATTAAAAGCTCTTTTCCTATTTCAAAAGTTTTAGTTTTCGAGGGTAATAGCTACGTATGTTGAAAAAATGAAGATATTAGACTATTTTATGATTGCAAATGGTAAAGAATGTGGTTAAAGGCTCTTTTCCTATTTCAAAAGTTTTAGTTTTCGAGGGTAATAGCTACGTATGTTGAAAAAATGAAGATATTAGACTATTTTATGATTGCAAATGGTAAAGAATGTGATTAAAGGCTCTTTTCCTATTTCAAAAGTTTTAGTTTTCGAGGGTAATAGCTACGTATGTTGAAAAAATGAAGATATTAGACTATTTTATGATTGCACATGGTAAAGAATGTGATTAAAGGCTCTTTTCCTATTTCAAAAGTTTTAGTTTTCGAGGGTAATAGCTACGTATGTTGAAAAAATGAAGATATTAGACTATTTTATGATTGCACATGGTAAAGCATGTGATTAAAGGCTCTTTTCCTATTTCAAAAGTTTTAGTTTTCAAGGGTAATAGCTACGTATGTTGAAAAAATGAAGATATCAGACTATTTTATGATTGCAAATGGTAAAGAATGTGATTAACGGCTCTTTCCTAAGTCAAAAGTTTTAGTTTTCAAGGGTAATAGCTACGTATGTTGAAAAAATGAAGATATTAGACTATTTTATGATTGCACATGGTAAAGAATGTGATTAAAGGCTCTTTTCCTATTTCAAAAGTTTTAGTTTTCGAGGGTAATAGCTACGTATGCTGAAAAAATGAAGATATTAGACTATTTTATGATTGCACATGGTAAAGAATGTGATTAAAGGTTCTTTTCCTATTTCAAAAGTTTTAGTTTTCGAGGGTAATAGCTACGTATGTTGAAAAAAATGAAGATATTAGACTATTTTATGATTGCAAATGGTAAAGAATGTGATTAAAGGCTCTTTTCCTATTTCAAAAGTTTTAGTTTTCTAGGGTAATAGCTACGTATGTTGAAAAAATGAAGATATTAGACTATTTTATGATTGCACATGGTAAAGAATGTGATTAAAGGCTCTTTTCCTATTTCAAAAATTTTAGTTTTCGAGGGTAATAGCTACGTATGCTGAAAAAATGAAGATATTAGACTATTTTATGATTGCACATGGTAAAGAATGTGATTAAAGGCTCTTTTCCTATTTCAAAAGTTTAGTTTTCGAGGGTAATAGCTACGTATGTTGAAAAAATGAAGATATTAGACTTTTTTATGATTGCACATGGTAAAGAATGTGATTAAAGGCTCTTTTCCTATTTCAAAAGTTTTAGTTTTCGAGGGTAATAGCTACGTATGCTGAAAAAATGAAGATATTAGACTATTTTATGATTGCACATGGTAAAGAATGTGATTAAAGGCTCTTTTCCTATTTCAAAAGTTTTAGTTTTCGAGGGTAATAGCTACGTATGTTGAAAAAATGAAGATATTAGACTATATTATGATTGCAAATGGTAAAGAATGTGATTAAAGGCTCTTTTCCTATTTCAAAAGTTTTAGTTTTCGTGGTAATAGCTACGTATGTTGAAAAAATGAAGATATTAGACTATTTTATGATTGCACATGGTAAAGAATGTGATTAAAGGCTCTTTTCCTATTTCAAAATTTTTAGTTTTTGAGGGTAATAGCTACGTATGCTGAAAAAAGGAAGATATTAGACTATTTTATGATTGCACATGGTAAAGAATGTGATTAAAGGCTCTTTTCCTATTTCAAAAGTTTTAGTTTTCGAGGATAATAGCTACGTATGTTGAAAAAATGAAGATATTAGACTATTTTATGATTGCAAATGGTAAAGAATGTGATTAAAGGCTCTTTTCCTATTTCAAAAGTTTTAGTTTTCGAGGGTAATAGTTACGTATGTTGAAAAAATGAAGATATTAGACTATTTTATGATTGCAAATGAAAAAGAATGTGATTAAAGGCTCTTTTCCTATTTCAAAAGTTTTAGTTTTCGAGGGTAATAGCTACGTATGTTGAAAAAATGAAGATATTAGACTATTTTATGATTGTACATGGTAAAGAATGTGATTAAAGGCTCTTTTCCTATTTCAAAAGTTTTAGTTTTCGAGGGTAATAGCTACGTATGTTGAAAAAATGAAGATATTAGACAATTTTATGATTGCACATGGTAAAGCATGTGATTAAAGGCTCTTTTCCTATTTCAAAAGTTTTAGTTTTCAAGGGTAATAGCTACGTATGTTGAAAAAATGAAGATATCAGACTATTTTATGATTGCAAATGGTAAAGAATGTGATTAAAGGCTCTTTTCCTATGTCAAAAGTTTTAGTTTTCGAGGGTAATAGCTACGTATGTTGAAAAAATGAAGATATTAGACAATTTTATGATTGCACATGGTAAAGAATGTGATTAAAGGCTCTTTTCCTATTTCAAAAGTTTTAGTTTTCGAGGGTAATAGCTACGTATGTTGAAAAAATGAAGATATTACACTGTTTTATGATTGCAAATGGTAAAGAATGTGATTAGAGGCTCTTTTCCTATGTCAAAAGTTTTAGTTTCCGAAGGTAATAGCTACGTATGTTGAAAAAATGAAGATATTAGACTATTTTATGATTGCAAATGGTAAAGAATGTGATTAAAGGCTCTTTTCCTATTTCAAAAGTTTTAGTTTTCGAGGGTAATAGCTACGTATGTTGAAAAAATGATGATATTAGACTATTTTATGGTTGCAAATGGTAAAGAATGTGATTAAAGGCTCTTTTCCTATTTCAAAAGTTTTAGTTTTCGAGGGTAATAGCTACGTATGTTTAAAAAATGAAGATATTAAACAATTTTATGATTGCACATGGTAAAGCATGTAATTAAAGGCTCTTTTCCTATTTCAAAAGTTTTAGTTTTAGAGGGTAATAGCTACGTGTGTTGAAAAAATGAAGATATTAGACTATTTTATCATTGCAAATGGTAAAGAATGTGATTAAAGGTTCTTTTCCTATTTCAAAAGTTTTAGTTTTCGAGGGTAATAGCTACGTATGTTGAAAAAATGAAGATATTAGACTATTTTATGATTGCAAATGGTAAAGAATGTGATTAAAGGCTCTTTACCTATTTCAAAAGTTTTAGTTTTCGAGGGTAATAGCTACGTATGTTGAAAAAATGAAGATATTAGACTATTTTATGATTGCACATGGTAAAGAATGTGATTAAAGGCTCTTTTCCTATTTCACAAGTCTTAGTTTTCGAGGGTAATAGCTACGTATGCTGAAAAAATGAAGATATTAGACTATTTTATGATTGCACATGGTAAAGAATGTGATTAGAGGCTCTTTTCCTATTTCAAAAGTTTAGTTTTCGAGGGTAATAGCTACGTATGTTGAAAAAATGAAGATATTAGACTATTTTATGATTGCACATGGTAAAGAATGTGATTAAAGGCTCTTTTCCTATTTCAAAAGTTATAGTTTTCGAGGGTAATAGCTACGTTTGCTGAAAAAATGAAGATATTAGACTATTTTATGATTGCACATGGTAAAGAATGTGATTAAAGGCTCTTTTCCTATTTCAAAAGTTTTAGTTTTCGAGGGTAATAGCTACGTATGTTGAAAAAAAATGAAGATATTAGACTATTTTATGATTGCAAATGGTAAAGAATGTGATTAAAGGCTCTTTTCCTATTTCAAAAGTTTTAGTTTTCGAGGGTAATAGCTACTTGTGTTGAAAAAATGAAGATATTAGACTATTTTATGATTGCACATGGTAAAGAATGTGATTAAAGGCTCTTTTCCTATTTCAAAAGTTTTAGTTTTCGAGGGTAATAGCTACGTATGTTGAAAAAATGAAGATATTAGACAATTTTATGATTGCACATGGTAAAGCATGTGATTAAAGGCTCTTTTCCTATTTCAAAAGTTTTAGTTTTCAAGGGTAATAGCTACGTATGTTGAAAAAATGAAGATATCAGACTATTTTATGATTGCAAATGGTAAAGAATGTGATTAAAGGCTCTTTTCCTATGTCAAAAGTTTTAGTTTTCGAGGGTAATAGCTACGTATGTTGAAAAAATGAAGATATTAGACTATTTTATGATTGCACATGGTAAAGAATGTGATTAAAGGCTCTTTTCCTATTTCAAAAGTTTTAGTTTTCGAGGGTAATAGCTACGTATGTTGAAAAAATGAAGATATTAGACTATTTTATGATTGCACATGGTAAAGAATGTGATTAAAGACTCTTTTCCTATTTCAAAAGTTTTAGTTTTCGAGGGTAATAGCTACGTATGCTGAAAAAACGAAGATATTAGACTATTTTATGATTGCAAATGGTAAAGAATGTGATTAAAGGCTCTTTTCCTATGTCAAAAGTTTTAGTTTTCAAGGGTAATAGCTACGTATGCTGAAAAAATGAAGATATTAGACTATTTTATGATTGCACATGGTAAAGAATGTGATTAAAGGCTCTTTTCCTATTTCAAAAGTTTTAGTTTTCGAGGGTAATAGCTACGTATGTTGAAAAAATAAAGATATTAGACTATTTTATGATTGCAAATGGTAAAGAATGTGATTAAAGGCTCTTTTCCTATTTCAAAAGTTTTAGTTTTCGAGGGTAATAGCTACGTATGTTGAAAAAATGAAGATATTAGACTATTTTATGATTGCACATGGTAAAGAATGTGATTAAAAGCTCTTTTCCTATTTCAAAAGTTTTAGTTTTCGAGGGTAATAGCTACGTATGTTGAAAAAATGAAGATATTAGACTATTTTATGATTGCAAATGGTAAAGAATGTTATTAAAGGCTCTTTTCCTATTTCAAAAGTTTTAGTTTTCGAGGGTAATAGCTACGTATGTTGAAAAAATGAAGATATTAGACTATTTTATGATTGCAAATGGTAAAGAATGTGATTAAAGGCTCTTTTCCTATTTCAAAAGTTTTAGTTTTCGAGGGTAATAGCTACGTATGTTGAAAAAATGAAGATATTAGACTATTTTATGATTGCACATGGTAAAGAATGTGATTAAAAGCTCTTTTCCTATTTCAAAAGTTTTAGTTTTCGAGGGTAATAGCTACGTATGTTGAAAAAATGAAGATATTAGACAATTTTATGATTGCACATGGTAAAGCATGTGATTAAAGGCTCTTTTCCTATTTCAAAAGTTTTAGTTTTCGAGGGTAATACCTACGTATGCTGAAAAAACGAAGATATCAGACTATTTTATGATTGCACATGGTAAAGAATGTGATTAAAGGCTCTTTTCCTATGTCAAAAGTTTTAGTTTTCGAGGGTAATAGCTACGTATGCTGAAAAAATGAAGATATTAGACTATTTTATGATTGCACATGGTAAAGAATGTGATTAAAGGCTCTTTTCCTATTTCAAAAGTTTTAGTTTTCGAGGGTAATAGCTACGTATGTTGAAAAAATGAAGATATTAGACTATTTTATGATTGCAAATGGTAAAGAATGTGATTAAAGGCTCTTTTCCTATTTCAAAAGTTTTAGTTTTCGAGGGTAATAGCTACGTATGTTGAAAAAATGAAGATATTAGACTATTTTATGATTGCACATGGTAAAGAATATGATTAAAGGCTCTTTTCCTATTTCAGAAGTTTTAGTTTTTGAGGGTAATAGCTACGTATGCTGAAAAAAGGAAGATATTAGACTATTTTATGATTGCACATGGTAAAGAATGTGATTAAAGGCTCTTTTTCTATTTCAAAAGTTTTAGTTTTCGAGGGTAATAGCTACGTATGTTGAAAAAATGAAGATATTAGACTATTTTATGATTGTAAATGGTAAAGAATGTGATTAAACGCTCTTTTCCTATGTCAAAAGTTTTAGTTTTCGAGGGTAATAGCTACGTATGTTGAAAAAATGAAGATATTAGACTATTTTATGATTGCACATGGTAAAGAATGTGATTAAAAGCTCTTTTCCTATTTCAAAAGTTTTAGTTTTCGAGGGTAATAGCTACGTATGTTGAAAAAATGAAGATATTAGACTATTTTATGATTGCAAATGGTAAAGAATGTGATTAAAGGCTCTTTTCCTATTTCAAAAGTTTTAGTTTTCGAGGGTAATAGCTACGTATGTTGAAAAAATGAAGATATTAGACTATTTTATGATTGCAAATGGTAAAGAATGTGATTAAAGGCTCTTTTCCTATTTCAAAAGTTTTAGTTTTCGAGGGTAATAGCTACGTATGTTGAAAAAATGAAGATATTAGGCTATTTTATGATTGCACATGGTAAAGCATGTGATTAAAAGCTCTTTTCCTATTTCAAAAGTTTTAGTTTTCGAGGGTAATAGCTACGTATGTTGAAAAAATGAAGATATTAGACAATTTTATGATTGCACATGGTAAAGCATGTGATTAAAGGCTATTTTCCTATTTCAAAAGTTTTAGTTTTCGAGGGTAATAGCTACGTATGTTGAAAAAATGAAGATATTACACTATTTTATGATTGCAAATGGTAAATAATGTGATTAGAGGCTCTTTTCCTATGTCAAAAGTTTTAGTTTCCGAAGGTAATAGCTACGTATGATGAAAAAATGAAGATATTAGACTATTTTATGATTGCAAATGGTAAAGAATGTGATTAAAGGCTCTTTTCCTATTTCAAAAGTTTTAGTTTTCGAGGGTAATAGCTACGTATGTTGAAAAAATGATGATATTAGACTATTTTATGGTTGCAAATGGTAAAGAATGTGATTAAAGGCTCTTTTCCTATTTCAAAAGTTTTAGTTTTCGAGGGTAATAGCTACGTATGTTGAAAAAATGAAGATATTAGACAATTTTATGATTGCACATGGTAAAGAATGTGATTAAAGGCTCTTTTCCTATTTCAAAAGTTTTAGTTTTCGAGGGTAATAGCTACGTATGTTGAAAAAATGAAGATATTAGACTATTTTATGAATGCAAATGGTAAAGAATGTGATTAAAGGCTCTTTTCCTATTTCAAAAGTTTTAGTTTTCGAGGGTAATAGCTACGTATGTTGAAAAAATGAAGATATTAGACTATTTAATGATTGCACATGGTAAAGAATGTGATTAAAGGCTCTTTTCCTATGTCAAAAGTTTTAGTTTTCGAGGGTAATAGCTACGTATGTTGGAAAAATGAAGATATTAGACTATTTTATGATTGCAAATGGTAAAGAATGTGATTAAAGGCTCTTTTCCTATGTCAAAAGTTTTAGTTTTCGAGGGTAATAGCTAAGTATGTTGAAAAAATGAAGATATTAGACTATTTTATGATTGCAAATGGTAAAGAATGTGATTAAAGGCTCGTTTCCTATTTCAAAAGTTTTAGTTTTCGAAGGTAATAGCTATGTCTGTGGAAAAAATGAAGATATTAGACAATTTTATGATTGCACATGGTAAAGAATGTGATTAAAGGCTCTTTTCCTATTTCGAAAATTTTAGTTCTTGAGGGTAATAGCTACGTATGTTGAAAAAATGAAGATATTAGACTATTTTATGATTGCAAATGGTAAAGAATGTGATTAAAGGCTCTTTTCCATTGTCAAAAGTTTTAGTTTTCGAGGGTAATAGCTATGTCTGTGTAAAAAATAAAGATATTAGACAATTTTATGATTGCACAGGGTAAAGAATGTGATTAAAGGCTCTTTTCCTATTTCAAAAGTTTTAGTTTTCGAGGGTAATAGCTAAGTATGTTGAAAAAATGAAGATATTAGACTATTTTATGATTGCACATGGTAAAGAATGTGATTAAAGGCTCTTTTCCTATTTCAAAAGTTTTATTTTTCGATGGTAATAGCTACGTATGTTGAAAAAATGAAGATATTAGACTATTTTATGATTGCAAATGGTAAAGAATGTGATTAAAGGCTCTTTTCCTATGTCAAAAGTTTTAGTTTTCAAGGGTAATAGCTACGCATGTTGAAAAAATGAAGATATTAGACTATTTATGATTGCACATGGTAAAGAATGTGATTAAAGGCTCTTTTCCTATTTCAAAAGTTTTAGTTTGCGAGGGTAATAGCTACGTATGTTGAAAAAATGAAGATATTAGACTATTTTATGATTGCAAATGGTAAAGAATGTGATTAAAGGCTCTTTTCCTATGTCAAAAGTTTTAGTTTTCGAGGGTAATAGCTACGTATGTTGGAAAAATGAAGATATTAGACTATTTTATGATTGCACATGGTAAAGAATGTGCTTAAAGGCTCTTTTCCTATGTCAAAAGTTTTAGTTTTCGAGGGTAATAGCTAAGTATGTTGAAAAAATGAAGATATTAGACTATTTTATGATTGCAAATGGTAAAGAATGTGATTAAAGGCTCTTTTCCTATGTCAAAAGTTTTAGTTTTCGAGGGTAATAGCTACGTATGTTGAAAAAACGAAGATTTTAGACAATTTTATGATTCCACATGGTAAAGAATGTGATTAAAGGCTCTTTTCCTATGTCAAAAATTTTAGTTTTCGAGGGTAATAGCTACGTATGTTGAAAAATGAAGATATTAGACTATTTTATGATTGCAGATGGTAAAGAATGTGATTAAAGGCTCTTTTCCTGTGTCAAAAGTTTTAGTTTTCGAGGGTAATAGCTACGTATGTTGAAAAAATGAAGATATTAGACTATTTTATGATTGCAAATGGTAAAGAATGTGATTAAAGGCTCTTTTCCTATTTCAAAAGTTTTAGTTTTTGAGGGTAATAGCTACGTATGTTGGAAAAATGAAGATATTAGACTATTTTATGATTGCACATGGTAAAGAATGTGCTTAAAGGCTCTTTTCTTATGTCAAAAGTTTTAGTTTTCGAGGGTAATAGCTACGTATGTTGAAAAAATGAAGGTATTAGACTATTTTATGATTGCAAATGGTAAAGAATGTGATTAAAGGCTCTTTTCCTATGTCAAAAGTTTTAGTTTTCGAGGGTAATAGCTACGTATGTTGGAAAAATGAAGATATTAGACTATTTTATGATTGCACATGGTAAAGAATGTGCTTAAAGGCTCTTTTCCTATGTCAAAAGTTTTAGTTTTCGAGGGTAATAGCTACGTATGTTGAAAAAATGAAGATATTAGACTATTTTATGATTGCAAATGGTAAAGAATGTGATTAAAGGCTCTTTTCCTACGTCAAAAGTTTTAGTTTTCGAGGGTAATAGCTACGTATGTTGAAAAAATGAAGATATTAGACAATTTTATGATTGCACATGGTAAAGAATGTGATTAAAGGCTCTTTTCCTATTTCAAAAGTTTTAGTTTTCGAGGGTAATAGCTACGTATGTTGAAAAAATGAAGATATTAGACTGCTTTATGATTGTACATGGTAAAGAATGTGATTAAAGGCTCTTTTCTTATTTCAAAAGTTTTAGTTTTCGAGGGTAATAGCTACGTATGTTGAAAAATGAAGATATTAGACTATTTTATGATTGCAAATGGTAAAGAATGTGATTAAAGGCTCTTTTCCTATTTCAAAAGTTTTAGTTTTCGAGGGAAATAGCTAGATCTATGGAAAAAATGAAGATATTAGTCTATTTATGATTGCACATGGTAAAGAATGTGATTAAGGCTCTTTTCCTATGTCAAAAGTTTTAGTTTTCGAGGACAATAGCTACGTATGTTGAAAAAAATGAAGATATTAGACTATTTTATGATGCAAATGGTAAAGAATGTGATTAAAGGCTCTTTTCCTATTTCAAAAGTTTTAATTTTCGAGGGTAATAGCTACGTATGTTGGAAAAATGAAGATATTAGACTATTTTATGATTGCACATGGTAAAGAATGTGCTTAAAGGCTCTTTTCCTATGTCAAAAGTTTTAGTTTTTGAGGGTAATTGCTACTTATGTTGAAAAAATGAAGATATTAGACTATTTTATGATTTCTAATGGTAAAGAATGTGATTAAAGGCTCTTTTCCTATTTCAAAAGTTTTAGTTTTCGAGGGTAATAGCTAGGTCTGTGAAAAAAATGAAGATATTAAACTATTTTATGATTGCACATGGTAAAGAATGTGATTAAAGGCTCTTTTCCTATGTCAAAAGTTTTAGTTTTCGAGGGTAATAGCTTTGTCTGTGGAAAAAATGAAGTTATTAGACAATTTTATGATTGCACATGGTAAAGAATGTGATTAAAGGCTCTTTTCCTATTTCAAAAGTTTTAGTTTTCGAGGGTAATAGCTACGTATGTTGAAAAAATGAAGATATTAGACTATTTTATGATTGCACATGGTAAAAAATGTGATTAAAGGCTCTTTTCCTATTTCAAAAGTTTTAGTTTTCGAGGGAAATAGCTAGGTCTATGGAAAAAATGAAAATATTAGTCTATTTTATGATTGCACATGGTAAGGAATGTGATTAAAGGCTCTTTTCCTATGTCGAAAGTTTTAGTTTTCGAGGACAATAGCTACGTATGTTGAAAAAATGAAGATTTTAGACTATTTTATGATTGCAAATGGTAAAGAATGTGATTAAAGGCTCTTTTCCTATTTCAAAAGTTTTAGTTTTCGAGGGTAATAGCTACGTATGTTGGAAAAATGAAGATATTAGACTATTTTATGATTGCACATGGTAAAGAATGTGCTTAAAGGCTCTTTTCCTATGTCAAAAGTTTTAGTTTTTGAGGGTAATTGCTACTTATGTTAAAAAAATGAAGATATTAGACTATTTTATGATTTCTAATGGTAAAGAATGTGATTAAAGGCTCTTTTCCTATTTCAAAAGTTTTAGTTTTCGAGGGTAATAGCTAGGTCTGTGAAAAAAATGAAGATATTAAACTATTTTATGATTGCACATGGTAAAGAATGTGATTAAAGGCTCTTTTCCTATGTCAAAAGTTTTAGTTTTCGAGGGTAATAGCTTTGTTTGTGGAAAAAATGAAGTTATTAGACAATTTTATGATTGCAAATGGTAAAGAATGTGATTAAAGGCTCTTTTCCTATTTCAAAAGTTTAGTTTTCGAGGGTAATAGCTACGTATGTTGAAAAAATGAAGATATTAGACTATTTTATGATTGCACATGGTAAAGAATGTGATTAAAGGCTCTTTTCCTATGTCAAAAGTTTTAGTTTTCGAGGGTAATAGCTAAATATGTTGAAAAAATGAAGATATTAGACTGTTTTATGATTGCACATGGTAAAGAATGTGATTAAAGGCTCTTTTCCTATTTCAAAAGTTTTAGTTTTCGAGGGTAATAGCTATGTTGGTTGAAAAAATGAAGATATTAGACTATTTTATGATTGCACATGGTAAAGAATATGATTAAAGGCTCTTTTCCTATTTCAAAAGTTTTAGTTTTCGAGGGTAATAGCTACGTATGTTGGAAAAATGAAGATATTAGACTATTTTATGATTACACATGGTAAAGAATGCGATTAAAGGCTCTTTTCCTATGTCGAAAGTTTATGTTTTCGAGAGTAATAGCTTTGTCTGTGGAAAAATGAAGATATTAGACAATTTTATGATTGCACATGGTAAAGAATGTGATTAAAGGCTCTTTTCCTATTTCAAAAGTTTTAGTTTTCGAGGGTAATAGCTACGTATGTTGAAAAAATGAAGATATTAGACTATTTTATGATTGCAAATGGTAAAGAATGTGATTAAAGGCTCTTTTCCTATGTCAAAAGTTTTAGTTTTCGAGGGTAATAGCTACGTATTTTGAAAAAAATGAAGATATAAGACTATTTTATGATTGCAAAATGGTAAAGAATGTGATTAAAGGCTCTTTTCCTATGTCAAAAGTTTTAGTTTTCGAGGGTAATAGCTACGTATGTTGAAAAAATGAAGATATTAGACTATTTTATGATTGCAAATGGTAAAGAATGTGATTAAAGGCTCTTTTCCTATGTCAAAAGTTTTAGTTTTCGAGGGTAAATGCTTTGTCTGTTGAAAAAATGAAGATGTAAGACAATTTTATGATTGCACATGGTAAAGAATGTGATTAAAGGCTCTTTTCCTATTTCAAAAGTTTTAGTTTTCGAGGGTAATAGCTACGTATGTTGAAAAAATGAAGATATTAGACTATTTTATGATTGCAAATGGTAAAGAATGTGATTAAAGGCTTTTTTTCCTATTTCAAAAGTTTTAGTTTTCGAGGGTAATAGCTACGTATGTTGGAAAAATGAAGATATTAGACTATTTTATGATTGCACATGGTAAAGAATGTGCTTAAAGGCTCTTTTCCTATGTCAAAAGTTTTAGTTTTTGAGGGTAATTGCTACTTATGTTGAAAAAATGAAGATATTAGACTATTTTATGATTTCTAATGGTAAAGAATGTGATTAAAGGCTCTTTTCCTATTTCAAAAGTTTTAGTTTTCGAGGGTAATAGCTAGGTCTGTGAAAAAAATGAAGATATTAAACTATTTTATGATTGCACATGGTAAAGAATGTGATTAAAGGCTCTTTTCCTATGTCAAAAGTTTTAATTTTCGAGAGTAATAGCTTTGTCTGTGGAAAAAATGAAGATATTAGACAATTTTATGATTGCACATGGTAAAGAATGTGATTAAAGGCTCTTTTCCTATTTCAAAAGTTTTAGTTTTCGAGGGTAATAGCTACGTATGTTGAAAAAATGAAGATATTAGACTATTTTATGATTGCAAATGGTAAAGAATGTGATTAAAGGCTCTTTTCCTATATCAAAGTTTTAGTTTTTGAGGGTAATAGCTACGTATGTTGAAAAAATGAAGATATTAGACTATTTTATGATTGCAAATGTTAAAGAATGTGATTAAAGGCTCTTTTCCTATGTCAAAAGTTTTAGTTTTCGAGGGTAATAGCTACGTATGTTGAAAAAATGAAGATATTAGACTATTTTATGATTGCAAATGGTAAAGAATGTGATTAAAGACTCTTTTCCTATGTCAAAAGTTTTAGTTTTCGAGGGTAATAGCTACGTATGTTGAAAAAACGAAGATATTAGACAATTTTATGATAGCACATGGTAAAGAATGTGATTAAGGCTCTTTTCCTATGTCAAAAGTTTTAGTTTTCGAGGGTAATAGCTACGTATGTTGAAAAAAATGAAGATATTAGACTATTTTATGATTGCACATGGTAAAGAATGTGCTTAAAGGCTCTTTTCTTATGTCAAAAGTTTTAGTTTTCGAGGGTAATAGCTACGTATGTTGAAAAAATGAAGATATTAGACTATTTTGTGATTGCAAATGGTAAAGAATGTGATTAAAGGCTCTTTTCCTATGTCAAAAGTTTTAGTTTTCGAGGGTAATAGCTACGTATGTTGGAAAAATGAAGATATTTGACTATTTTATGATTGCACATGGTAAAGAATGTGCTTAAAGGCTCTTTTCCTATGTCAAAAGTTTTAGTTTTCGAGGGTAATAGCTACGTATGTTGAAAAAATGAAGATATTAGACTATTTTATGATTGCAAATGGTAAAGAATGTGATTAAGGGCTCTTTTCCTACGTCAAAAGTTTTAGTTTTTGAGGGTAATAGCTACGTATGTTGAAAAAATGAAGATATTAGACAATTTTATGATTGCACATGGTAAAGAATGTGATTAAAGGCTCTTTTCCTATTTCAAAAGTTTTAGTTTTCGAGGGTAATAGCTACGTATGTTGAAAAAATGAAGATATTAGACTGTTTTATGATTGCACATGGTAAAGAATGTGATTAAAGGCTCTTTTCCTATTTCAAAGTTTTAGTTTTCGAGGGTAATAGCTACATATGTTGAAAAAATGAAGATATTAGACTATTTTATGATTGCAAATGGTAAAGAATGTGATTAAAGGCTCTTTTCCTATTTCAAAAGTTTTAGTTTTCGAGGGAAATAGCTAGGTCTATGGAAAAAATGAAGATATTAGTCTATTTTATGATTGCACATGGTAAAGAATGTGATTAAAGGCTCTTTTCCTATGTCAAAAGTTTTAGTTTTCGAGGACAATAGCTACGTATGTTGAAAAAATGAAGATATTAGACTATTTTATGATTGCAAATGGTAAAGAATGTGATTAAAGGCTCTTTTCCTATTTCAAAAGTTTTAGTTTTCGAGGGTAATAGCTACGTATGTTGGAAAAATGAAGATATTAGACTATTTTATGATTGCACATGGTAAAGAATGTGCTTAAAGGCTCTTTTCCTATGTCAAAAGTTTTAGTTTTTGAGGGTAATTGCTACTTATGTTGAAAAAATGAAGATATTAGACTATTTTATGATTTATAATGGTAAAGAATGTGATTAAAGGCTCTTTTCCTATTTCAAAAGTTTTAGTTTTCGAGGGTAATAGCTAGGTCTGTGAAAAAATTAAGATATTAAACTATTTTATGATTGCACATGGTAAAGAATGTGATTAAAGGCTCTTTTCCTATGTCAAAAGTTTTAGTTTTCGAGGGTAATAGCTTTGTCTGTGGAAAAAATGAAGTTATTAGACAATTTTATGATTGCACATGGTAAAGAATGTGATTAAAGGCTCTTTTCCTATTTCAAAAGTTTTAGTTTTCGAGGGTAATAGCTACGTATGTTGAAAAAATGAAGATATTAGACTATTTTATGATTGCACATTGTAAAGAATGTGATTAAAGGCTCTTTTCCTATGTCAAAAGTTTTAGTTTTCGAGGGTAATAGCTACATATGTTGAAAAAATGAAGATATTAGACTCTTTTTATGATTGCACATGGTAAAGAATGTGATTAAAGGCTCTTTTCCTATTTCAAAAGTTTTAGTTTTCGAGGGTAATAGCTACGTATGTTGAAAAAATGAAGATATTAGACTATTTTATGATTGCACATGGTAAAGAATATGATTAAAGGCTCTTTTCCTATTTCAAAAGTTTTAGTTTTCGAGGGTAATAGCTACGTATGTTGGAAAAATGAAGATATTAGACTATTTTATGATTGCACATGGTAAAGAATGCGATTAAAGGCTCTTTTCCTATGTCAAAAGTTTTAGTTTTCGAGAGTAATAGCTTTGTCTGTGGAAAAAATGAAGATATTAGACAATTTTATGATTGCACATGGTAAAGAATGTGATTAAAGGCTCTTTTCCTATTTCAAAAGTTTTAGTTTTCGAGGGTAATAGCTACGTATGTTGAAAAAATGAAGATATTAGACTATTTTATGATTGCAAATGGTAAAGAATGTGATTAAAGGCTCTTTTCCTATGTCAAAAGTTTTAGTTTTCGAGGGTTATAGCTACGTATGTTGAAAAAATGAAGATATTAGACTATTTTATGATTGCAAATGGTAAAGAATGTGATTAAAGGCTCTTTTCCTATGTCAAAAGTTTTAGTTTTCGAGGGTAATAGCTACGTATGTTGAAAAAAATGAAGATATTAGACTATTTTATGATTGCAAATGGTAAAGAATGTGATTAAAGGCTCTTTTCCTATGTCAAAAGTTTTAGTTTTCGAGGGTAATAGCTTTGTCTGTTGAAAAAATGAAGATATAAGACAATTTTATGATTGCACATGGTAAAGCATGTGATTAAAGGCTCTTTTCCTATTTCAAAAAAGTTTTAGTTTTCGAGGGTAATAGCTACGTATGTTGAAAAAATGAAGATATTAGACTATTTTATGATTGCAATTGGTAAAGAATGTGATTAAAGGCTCTTTTCCTATGTCAAAAGTTTTAGTTTTCGAGGGTAATAGCTACGTATGTTGAAAAAATGAAGATATTAGACTATTTAATGATTGCACATGGTAAAGAATGTGATTAAAGGCTCTTTTCCTATGTCAAAAGTTTTAGTTTTCGAGGGTAATAGCTTTGTCTGTGGAAAAAATGAAGTTATTAGACAATTTTATGATTGCACATGGTAAAGAATGTGATTAAAGGCTCTTTTCCTATTTCAAAAGTTTTAGTTTTCGAGGGTAATAGCTACATATGTTGAAAAAATGAAGATATTAGACTATTTCATGATTGCACATGGTAAAGAATGTGATTATAGGCTCTTTTCCTATGTCAAAAGTTTTAGTTTTCGAGGGTAATAGCTACATATGTTGAAAAAATGAAGATATTAGACTCTTTAATGATTGCACATGGTAAAGAATGTGATTAAAGGCTCTTTTCCTATTTCAAAAGTTTTAGTTTTCGAGGGTAATAGCTACGTATGTTGAAAAATGAAGATATTAGACTATTTTATGATTGCACATGGTAAAGAATGTGATTAAAGGCTCTTTTCCTATTTCAAAAGTTTTAGTGTTCGAGGGTAATAGCTACGTATGTTGAAAAAATGAAGATATTAGACTATTTTATGATTGCACATGGTAAAGATTGATTAAAGGCTCTTTTCCTATTTCAAAAATTTTAGTTTTCGAGGTTAATAGCTACGTATGCTGAAAAAATGAAGATATTAGACTATTTTATGATTGCACATGGTAAAGAATGTGATTAAAGGCTCTTTTCCTATTTCAAAAGTTTTAGTTTTCGAGGGTAATAGCTACGTATGTTGAAAAAATGAAGATATTAGACTATTTTATGATTGCAAATGGTAAAGAATGTGATTAAAGTCTCTTTTCCTATTTCAAAAGTTTTAGTTTTCGAGGGTAATAGCTACGTATGTTGAAAAAATGAAGATATTAGACTATTTTATGATTGCAAATGGTAAAGAATGTGATTAAAGGCTCTTTTCCTATTTCAAAAGTTTTAGTTTTCGAGGGTAATAGCTACGTATGTTGAAAAAATGAAGATATTAGACTATTTTATGATTGCACATGGTAAAGAATGTGATTAAAGGCTCTTTTCCTATTTCAAAAGTTTTAGTTTTCGAGGGTAATAGCTACGTATGCTGAAAAAATGAAGATATTAGACTATTTTATGATTGCACATGGTAAAGAATGTGATTAAAGGCTCTTTTCCTATTTCAAAAGTTTTAGTTTTCGAGGGTAATAGCTACGTATGCTGAAAAAATGAAGATATTAGACTATTTTATGATTGCACATGGTAAAGAATGTGATTAAAGGCTCTTTTCCTATTTCAAAAGTTTTAGTTTTCGAGGGTAATAGCTACGTATGTTGAAAAAATGAAGATATTAGACTATTTTATGATTGCAAATGGTAAAGAATGTGATTAAAAGCTCTTTTCTATGTCAAAACTTTAGTTTTCGAGGGTAATAGCTACGTATGTTGAAAAAATGAAGATATTAGACTATTTTATGATTGCAAATGGTAAAGAATGTGATTAAAAGCTCTTTTCCTATTTCAAAATTTAAGTTTTCGAGGGTAATAGCTACGTATGTTGAAAAAATGAAGATATTAGACTATTTTATGATTGCAAATGGTAAAGAATGTGATTAAAGGCTCTTTTCCTATTTCAAAAGTTTTAGTTTTCGAGGGTAATAGCTATGTATGTTGAAAAAATGAAGATATTAGACTATTTTATGATTGCAAACGGTAAAGAATGTGATTAAAGGCTCTTTTCCTATTTCAAAAGTTTTAGTTTTCGAGGGTAATAGCTACGTATGTTGAAAAAAATGAAGATATTAGACTATTTTATGATTGCACATGGTAAAGAATGTGATTAAAGGCTCTTTTCCTATTTCAAAAGTTTTAGTTTTCGAGGGTAATAGCTACGTATGTTGAAAAAATTGAAGATATTAGACAATTTTATGATTGCACATGGTAAAGCATGTGATTAAAGGCTCTTTTCCTATTTCAAAAGTTTTAGTTTTCGAGGGTAATAGCTACGTATGTTGAAAAAATGAAGATATCAGACTATTTTATGATTGCAAATGGTAAAGAATGTGATTAAAGGCTCTTTTCCTATGTCAAAAGTTTTAGTTTTCGAGGGTAATAGCTACGTATGTTGAAAAAATGAAGATATTAGACTATTTTATGATTGCACATGGTAAAGAATGTGATTAAAGGCTCTTTTCCTATTTCAAAAGTTTTAGTTTTCGAGGGTAATAGCTACGTATGTTGAAAAAATGAAGATATTAGACTATTTTATGGTTGCAAATGGTAAAGAATGTGATTAAAGGCTCTTTTCCTATTTCAAAAGTTTTAGTTTTCGAGGGTAATAGCTACGTATGTTGAAAAAATGAAGATATTAGACTATTTTATGAATGCAAATGGTAAAGAATGTGATTAAAGGCTCTTTTCCTATTTCAAAAGCTTTAGTTATTGAGGGTAATAGCTACTTATGTGAAAAAATGAAGATATTAGACTATTTAATGATTGCACATGGTAAAGAATGTGATTAAAGGCTCTCTTCCTATGTCAAAAGTTTTAGTTTTCGAGGGTAATAGCTACGTATGTGGAAAAATGAAGATATTAGACTATTTTATGATTGCAAATGGTAAAGAATGTTATTAAAGGCTCTTTTCCTATGTCAAAAGTTTTAGTTTTCGAGGGTAATAGCTAAGTATGTTGAAAAAATGAAGATATTAGACTATTTTATGATTGCAAATGGTAAAGAATGTGATTAAAGGCTCGTTTCCTATTTCAAAAGTTTTAGTTTTCGAAGGTAATAGCTATGTCTGTGGAAAAATGAGATATTAGACAATTTTATGATTGCACATGGTAAAGAATGTGATTAAAGGCTCTTTTCCTATTTCAAAAATTTTAGTTCTCGAGGGTAATAGCTACGTATGTTGAAAAAATGAAGATATTAGACTATTTTATGATTGCAAATGGTAGAGAATGTGATTAAAGGCTCTTTCCCATTGTCAAAAGTTTTAGTTTTCGAGGTAATAGCTATGTCTGTGGAAAAAATAGAGATATTAGACAATTTTATGATTGCACAGGGTAAAGAATGTGATTAAAGGCTCTTTTCCTATTCAAAGTTTTATTTTTTCGAGGGTAATAGCTACGTATGTTGAAAAAATGAAGATATTAGACTATTTTATGATTGAAAATGGTAAAGAATGTGATTAAAGGCTCTTTTCCTATGTCAAAAGTTTTAGTTTTCGAGGGTAATAGCTACGCATGTTGAAAAAATGAAGATATTAGACTATTTATGATTGCACATGGTAAAAGAATGTGATTAAAGGCTCTTTTCCTATTTCAAAAGTTTTAGTTTTCGAGGGTAATAGCTACGTATGTTGAAAAAATGAAGATATTAGACTATTTTATGATTGCAAATGGTAAAGAATGTGATTAAAGGCTCTTTTCCTATGTCAAAAGTTTTAGTTTTCGAGGGTAATAGCTACGTATGTTGAAGAAATGAAGATATTAGGCTTGTTTATGATTGCACATGGTAAAGAATGTGATTAAAGGCTCTTTTCCTATTTCAAAAATTTTAGTTTTCGAGGGTAATAGCTACGTATGCTGAAAAAATGAAGATATTAGACTATTTTATGATTGCACATGGTAAAGAATGTGATTAAAGGCTCTTTTCCTATTTCAAAAGTTTAGTTTTCGAGGGTAATAGCTACATATTTTGAAAAAATGAAGATATTAGACTATTTTATGATTGCACATGGTAAAGAATGCGATTTTAGGCTCTTTTCCTATTTCAAAAGTTTTAGTTTTCGAGGGTAATAGCTACGTATGTTGAAAAAATGAAGATATTAGACTATTTTATGATTGCACATGGTAAAGAATGTGATTAAAGGCTCTTTTCCTATTTCAAAAGTTTTAGTTTTCGAGGGTAATAGCTACGTATGTTGGAAAAATGAAGATATTAGACTATTTTATGATTGCACATGGTAAAGAATGTGATTAAAGTCTCTTTTCCTATTTCAAAAGTTTTAGTTTTCGAGGGTAATAGCTACGTATGTTGAAAAAATGAAGATATTAGACTATTTTATGATTGCAAATGGTAAAGAATGTGATTAAAGGCTCTTTTCCTATTTCAAAAGTTTTAGTTTTCGAGGGTAATAGCTACGTATGTTGAAAAAATGAAGATATTAGACTATTTTATGATTGCACATGGTAAAGAATGTGATTAAAGGCTCTTTTCCTATGTCAAAAGTTTTAGTTTTCGAGGGTAATAGCTACGTATGCTGAAAAAATGAAGATATTACAATATTTTATGATTGCACATGGTAAGAATGTGATTAAAGGCTCTTTTCCTCTGTCAAAAGTTTAGTTTTCGAGGGTAATAGCTACGTATGTTGAAAAATGAAGATATTAGACTATTTTATGATTGCACATGGTAAAGAATGTGATTAAAGGCTCTTTTCCTATGTCAAAAGTTTTAGTTTTCGAGGGTAATAGCTTTGTCTGTTGAAAAAATGAATATATAAGACAATTTTATGATTGCACATGTAAAGAATGTGATTAAAGGTTCTTTTCCTATTTCAAAAGTTTTAGTTTTCGAGGGTAATAGCTACGTATGTTGAAAAAATGAAGATATTAGACTATTTTATGATTGCAAATGGTAAAGAATGTGATTAAAGGCTCTTTTCCTATGTCAAAAGTTTTAGTTTTCGAGGGTAATAGCTACGTATGTTGAAAAAATGAAGATATTAGACTATTTTATGATTGCACATAGTAAAGAATGTGCTTAAAGGCTCTTTTCCGATTTCAAAAGTTTAGTTTTTGAGGGTAATAGCTACGTATGTTGAAAAAGTGAAGATATTAGACTATTTTATGATTGCACATGGTAAAGAATGTGATTAAAGGCTCTTTTCCTATTTCAAAAGTTTTAGTTTTCGAGGGTAATAGCTAAGTATGTTGAAAAAATGAAGATATTAGACTATTAATGATTTCACATGGTAAAGAATGTGATTAAAGGCTCTTTTCCTATGTCAAAAGTTTTAGTTTTCGAGGGTAATAGCTACGTATGTTGGAATAATGAAGATATTAGACTATTTTATGATTGCATATGGTAAAGAATGTGATTAAAAGCTCTTTTCCTATTTCAAAATTTTAGTTTTCGAGGGTAATAGCTACGTATGTTGAAAAAAATGAAGATATTAGACTATTTTATGATTGCAAATGGTAAAGAATGTGATTAATGGCTCTTTTCCTATTTCAAAAGTTTTAGTTTTCGAGGGTAATAGCTACGTATGTTGAAAAAATGAAGATATTAGACTATTTTATGATTGCAAATGGTAAAGAATGTGATTAAAGGCTCTTTTCCTATTCAAAAGTTTTAGTTTTCGAGGGTAATATCTACGTATGTTGAAAAAATGAAGATATTAGACTATTTTATGATTGCACATGGTAAAGAATGTGATTAAAGGCTCTTTTCCTATTTCAAAAGTTTTAGTTTTCGAGGGTAATAGCTACGTATGTTGAAAAAATGAAGATATTAGACAATTTTATGATTGCACATGGTAAAGCATGTGATTAAAGGCTCTTTTCCTATTTCAAAAGTTTTAGTTTTCGAGGGTAATAGCTACGTATGTTGAAAAAATGAAGATATCAGACTATTTTATGATTGCAAATGGTAAAGAATGTGATTAAAGGCTCTTTTCCTATGTCAAAAGTTTTAGTTTTCGAGGGTAATAGCTACGTATGTTGAAAAAATGAAGATATTAGACTATTTTATGATTGCACATGGTAAAGAATGTGATTAAAGGCTCTTTTCCTATTTCAAAAGTTTTAGTTTTCGAGGGTAATAGCTACGTATGTTGAAAAAATGAAGATATTAGACTATTTTATGGTTGCAAATGGTAAAGAATGTGATTAAAGGCTCTTTTCCTATTTCAAAAGTTTTAGTTTTCGAGGGTAATAGCTACGTATGTTGAAAAAATGAAGATATTAGACTATTTTATGAATGCAAATGGTAAGAATGTGATTAAAGGCACTTTTCTTATTTCAAAAGTTTTAGTTATTGAGGGTAATAGCTACTTATGTTGAAAAAATGAAGATATTAGACTATTTAATGATTGCACATGGTAAAGAATGTGATTAAAGGCTCTCTTCCTATGTCAAAAGTTTTAGTTTTCGAGGGTAATAGCTACGTATGTTGGAAAAAATGAAGATATTAGACTATTTTATGATTGCAAATGGTAAAGAATGTGATTAAAGCTCTTTTCCTATGTCAAAAGTTTTAGTTTTCGAGGGTAATAGCTACGTATGTTGAAAAAAATGAAGATATTAGACTATTTTATGATTGCAAATGGTAAAGAATGTGATTAAAGGCTCATTTCCTATTTCAAAAGTTTTAGTTTTTGAAGGTAATAGCTATGTCTGTGGAAAAAATGAAGATATTAGACAATTTTATGATTGCACATGGTAAAGAATGTGATTAAAGGCTCTTTTCCTATTTCAAAATTTTAGTTCTCGAGGGTAATAGCTACGTATGTTGAAAAAATGAAGATATTAGGCTATTTTATGATTGCAAATGGTAGAGAATGTGATTAAAGGCTCTTTCCCATTGTCAAAAGTTTTAGTTTTCGAGGGTAATAGCTATGTCTGTGGAAAAAATAGAGATATTAGACAATTTTATGATTGCACAGGGTAAAGAATGTGATTAAAAGGCTCTTTTCCTATTTCAAAAGTTTTATTTTTCGAGGGTAATAGCTACGTATGTTGAAAAAAATGAAGATATTAGACTATTTTATGATTGCAAATGGTAAAGAATGTGATTAAAGGCTCTTTTCCTATGTCAAAAGTTTTAGTTTTCGAGGGTAATAGCTACGAATGTTGAAAAAAATGAAGATATTAGACTATTTATGATTGCACATGGTAAA
>NW_027064227.1:0-27405 GCF_032884065.1 Artemia franciscana
ATATGCAAGACGTCATTTTAGAAAAGACTTTTTCACTATTCAATAAATAGATATCAATAGTAGATAGAACAGTGAAAGTTTGATTCTAGCTAGTCTATCTACTATTTCTATGAGTCATATGCAAGACGTCATTTTAGAAAAGACTTTTTCACTATTCAATAAATAGATATCAATAGTAGATAGAACAGTGAAAGTTTGATTCTAGCTAGTCTATCTACTATTTCTATGAGTCATATGCAAGACGTCATTTTAGAAAAGACTTTTTCACTATTCAATAAATAGATATCAATAGTAGATAGAACAGTGAAAGTTTGATTCTAGCTAGTCTATCTACTATTTCTATGAGTCATATGCAAGACGTCATTTTAGAAAAGACTTTTTCACTATTCAATAAATAGATATCAATAGTAGATAGAACAGTGAAAGTTTGATTCTAGCTAGTCTATCTACTATTTCTATGAGTCATATGCAAGACGTCATTTTAGAAAAGACTTTTTCACTATTCAATAAATAGATATCAATAGTAGATAGAACAGTGAAAGTTTGATTCTAGCTAGTCTATCTACTATTTCTATGAGTCATATGCAAGACGTCATTTTAGAAAAGACTTTTTCACTATTCAATAAATAGATATCAATAGTAGATAGAACAGTGAAAGTTTGATTCTAGCTAGTCTATCTACTATTTCTATGAGTCATATGCAAGACGTCATTTTAGAAAAGACTTTTTCACTATTCAATAAATAGATATCAATAGTAGATAGAACAGTGAAAGTTTGATTCTAGCTAGTCTATCTACTATTTCTATGAGTCATATGCAAGACGTCATTTTAGAAAAGACTTTTTCACTATTCAATAAATAGATATCAATAGTAGATAGAACAGTGAAAGTTTGATTCTAGCTAGTCTATCTACTATTTCTATGAGTCATATGCAAGACGTCATTTTAGAAAAGACTTTTTCACTATTCAATAAATAGATATCAATAGTAGATAGAACAGTGAAAGTTTGATTCTAGCTAGTCTATCTACTATTTCTATGAGTCATATGCAAGACGTCATTTTAGAAAAGACTTTTTCACTATTCAATAAATAGATATCAATAGTAGATAGAACAGTGAAAGTTTGATTCTAGCTAGTCTATCTACTATTTCTATGAGTCATATGCAAGACGTTATTTTAGAAAAGACTTTTTCACTATTCAATAAATAGATATCAATAGTAGATAGAACAGTGAAAGTTTGATTCTAGCTAGTCTATCTACTATTTCTATGAGTCATATGCAAGACGTCATTTTAGAAAAGACTTTTTCACTATTCAATAAATAGATATCAATAGTAGATAGAACAGTGAAAGTTTGATTCTAGCTAGTCTATCTACTATTTTCTATGAGTCATATGCAAGACGTCATTTTAGAAAAGACTTTTTCACTATTCAATAAATAGATATCAATAGTAGATAGAACAGTGAAAGTTTGATTCTAGCTATCTATCTACTATTTCTATGAGTCATATGCAAGACGTCATTTTAGAAAAGACTTTTTCACTATTCAATAAATAGATATCAATAGTAGATAGAACAGTGAAAGTTTGATTCTAGCTAGTCTATCTACTATTTCTATGAGTCATATGCAAGACGTCATTTTAGAAAAGACTTTTTCACTATTCAATAAATAGATATCAATAGTAGATAGAACAGTGAAAGTTTGATTCTAGCTAGTCTATCTACTATTTCTATGAGTCATATGCAAGACGTCATTTTAGAAAAGACTTTTTCACTATTCAATAAATAGATATCAATAGTAGATAGAACAGTGAAAGTTTGATTCTAGCTAGTCTATCTACTATTTCTATGAGTCATATGCAAGACGTCATTTTAGAAAAGACTTTTTCACTATTCAATAAATAGATATCAAAAGTAGATAGAACAGTGAAAGTTTGATTCTAGCTAGTCTATCTACTATTTCTATGAGTCATATGCAAGACGTAATTTTAGAAAAGACTTTTTCACTATTCAATAAATAGATATCAATAGTAGATAGAAAAGTGAAAGTTTGATTCTAGCTAGTCTATCTACTATTTCTATGAGTCATATGCAAGACGTCATTTTAGAAAAGACTTTTTCACTATTCAATAAATAGATATCAATAGTAGATAGAACAGTGAAAGTTTGATTCTAGCTAGTCTATCTACTATTTCTATGAGTCATATGCAAGACGTCATTTTAGAAAAGACTTTTTCACTATTCAATAAATAGATATCAATAGTAGATAGAACAGTGAAATTTTGATTCTAGCTAGTCTATCTACTATTTCTATGAGTCATATGCAAGACGTCATTTTAGAAAAGACTTTTTCACTATTCAATAAATAGATATCAATAGTAGATAGAACAGTGAAAGTTTGATTCTAGCTAGTCTATCTACTATTTCTATGAGTCATATGCAAGACGTCATTTTAGAAAAGACTTTTTCACTATTCAATAAATAGATATCAATAGTAGATAGAACAGTGAAAGTTTGATTCTAGCTAGTCTATCTACTATTTCTATGAGTCATATGCAAGACGTCATTTTAGAAAAGACTTTTTCACTATTCAATAAATAGATATCAATAGTAGATAGAACAGTGAAAGTTTGATTCTAGCTAGTCTATCTACTATTTCTATGAGTCATATGCAAGACATCATTTTAGAAAAGACTTTTTCACTATTCAATAAATAGATATCAATAGTAGATAGAACAGTGAAAGTTTGATTCTAGCTAGTCTATCTACTATTTCTATGAGTCATATGCAAGACGTCATTTTAGAAAAGACTTTTTCACTATTCAATAAATAGATATCAATAGTAGATAGAACAGTGAAAGTTTGATTCTAGCTAGTCTATCTACTATTTCTATGAGTCATATGCAAGACGTCATTTTAGAAAAGACTTTTTCACTATTCAATAAATAGATATCAATAGTAGATAGAACAGTGAAAGTTTGATTCTAGCTAGTCTATCTACTATTTCTATGAGTCATATGCAAGACGTCATTTTAGAAAAGACTTTTTCACTATTCAATAAATAGATATCAATAGTAGATAGAACAGTGAAAGTTTGATTCTAGCTAGTCTATCTACTATTTCTATGAGTCATATGCAAGACGTCATTTTAGAAAAGACTTTTTCACTATTCAATAAATAGATATCAATAGTAGATAGAACAGTGAAAGTTTGATTCTAGCTAGTCTATTTACTATTTCTATGAGTCATATGCAAGACGTCATTTTAGAAAAGACTTTTTCACTATTCAATAAATAGATATCAATAGTAGATAGAACAGTGAAAGTTTGATTCTAGCTAGTCTATCTACTATTTCTATGAGTCATATGCAAGACGTCATTTTAGAAAAGACTTTTTCACTATTCAATAAATAGATATCAATAGTAGATAGAACAGTGAAAGTTTGATTCTAGCTAGTCTATCTACTATTTCTATGAGTCATATGCAAGACGTCATTTTAGAAAAGACTTTTTCACTATTCAATAAATAGATATCAATAGTAGATAGAACAGTGAAAGTTTGATTCTAGCTAGTCTATCTACTATTTCTATGAGTCATATGCAAGACGTCATTTTAGAAAAGACTTTTTCACTATTCAATAAATAGATATCAATAGTAGAGAGAACATTGAAAGTTTGATTCTAGCTAGTCTATCTACTATTTCTATGAGTCATATGCAAGACGTCATTTTAGAAAAGACTTTTTCACTATTCAATAAATAGATATGAATAGTAGATAGAACAGTGAAAGTTTGATTCTAGCTAGTCTATCTACTATTTCTATGAGTCATATGCAAGACGTCATTTTAGAAAAGACTTTTTCACTATTCAATAAATAGATATCAATAGTAGATAGAACAGTGAAAGTTTGATTCTAGCTAGTCTATCTACTATTTCTATGAGTCATATGCAAGACGTCATTTTAGAAAAGACTTTTTCACTATTCAATAAATAGATATCAATAGTAGATAGAACAGTGAAAGTTTGATTCTAGCTAGTCTATCTACTATTTATATGAGTCATATGCAAGACGTCATTTTAGAAAAGACTTTTTCACTATTCAATAAATAGATATCAATAGTAGATAGAACAGTGAAAGTTTGATTCTAGCTAGTCTATCTACTATTTCTATGAGTCATATGCAAGACGTCATTTTAGAAAAGACTTTTTCACTATTCAATAAATAGATATGAATAGTAGATAGAACAGTGAAAGTTTGATTCTAGCTAGTCTATCTACTATTTCTATGAGTCATATGCAAGACGTCATTTTAGAAAAGACTTTTTCACTATTCAATAAATAGATATCAATAGTAGATAGAACAGTGAAAGTTTGATTCTAGCTAGTCTATCTACTATTTCTATGAGTCATATGCAAGACGTCATCTTAGAAAAGACTTTTTCACTATTCAATAAATAGATATCAATAGTAGATAGAACAGTGAAAGTTTGATTCTAGCTAGTCTATCTACTATTTCTATGAGTCATATGCAAGACGTCATTTTAGAAAATAATTTTTCACTATTCAATAAATAGATATCAATAGTAGATAGAACAGTGAAAGTTTGATTCTAGCTAGTCTATCTACTATTTCTATGAGTCATATGCAAGACGTCATTTTAGAAAAGACTTTTTCACTATTCAATAAATAGATATCAATAGTAGATAGAACAGTGAAAGTTTGATTCTAGCTAGTCTATCTACTATTTCTATGAGTCATATGCAAGACGTCATTTTAGAAAAGACTTTTTCACTATTCAATAAATAGATATCAATAGTAGATAGAACAGTGAAAGTTTGATTCTAGCTAGTCTATCTACTATTTCTATGAGTCATATGCAAGACGTCATTTTAGAAAAGACTTTTTCACTATTCAATAAATAGATATCAATAGTAGATAGAACAGTGAAAGTTTGATTCTAGCTAGTCTATCTACTATTTCTATGAGTCATATGCAAGACGTCATTTTAGAAAAGACTTTTTCACTATTAATAAATAGATATCAATAGTAGATAGAACAGTGAAAGTTTGATTCTAGCTATTCTATCTACTATTTCTATGAGTCATATGCAAGACGTCATTTTAGAAAAGACTTTTTCACTATTCAATAAATAGATATCAATAGTAGATAGAACAGTGAAAGTTTGATTCTAGCTAGTCTATCTACTATTTCTATGAGTCATATGCAAGACTCCATTTTAGAAAAGACTTTTTCACTATTCAATAAATAGATATCAATAGTAGATAGAACAGTGAAAGTTTGATTCTAGCTAGTCTATCTACTATTTCTATGAGTCATATGCAAGACGTCATTTTAGAAAAGACTTTTTCACTATTCAATAAATAGATATCAATAGTAGATAGAACAGTGAAAGTTTGATTCTAGCTAGTCTATCTACTATTTCTATGAGTCATATGCAAGACGTCATTTTAGAAAAGACTTTTTCACTATTCAATAAATAGATATCAATAGTAGATAGAACAGTGAAAGTTTGATTCTAGCTAGTCTATCTACTATTTCTATGAGTCATATGCAAGACGTCATTTTAGAAAAGACTTTTTCACTATTCAATAAATAGATATCAATAGTAGATAGAACAGTGAAAGTTTGATTCTAGCTAGTCTATCTACTATTTCTATGAGTCATATGCAAGACATCATTTTAGAAAAGACTTTTTCACTATTCAATAAATAGATATCAATAGTAGATAGAACAGTGAAAGTTTGATTCTAGCTAGTCTATCTACTATTTCTATGAGTCATATGCAAGACGTCATTTTAGAAAAGACTTTTTCACTATTCAATAAATAGATATCAATAGTAGATAGAACAGTGAAAGTTTGATTCTAGCTAGTCTATCTACTATTTCTATGAGTCATATGCAAGACGTCATTTTAGAAAAGACTTTTTCACTATTCAATAAATAGATATCAATAGTAGATAGAACAGTGAAAGTTTGATTCTAGCTAGTCTATCTACTATTTCTATGAGTCATATGCAAGACGTCATTTTAGAAAAGACTTTTTCACTATTCAATAAATAGATATCAATAGTAGATAGAACAGTGAAAGTTTGATTCTAGCTAGTCTATCTACTATTTCTATGAGTCATATGCAAGACGTCATTTTAGAAAAGACTTTTTCACTATTCAATAAATAGATATCAATAGTAGATAGAACAGTGAAAGTTTGATTCTAGCTAGTCTATCTACTATTTCTATGAGTCATATGCAAGACGTCATTTTAGAAAAGACTTTTTCACTATTCAATAAATAGATATCAATAGTAGATAGAACAGTGAAAGTTTGATTCTAGCTAGTCTATCTACTATTTCTATGAGTCATATGCAAGACGTCATTTTAGAAAAGACTTTTTCACTATTCAATAAATAGATATCAATAGTAGATAGAACAGTGAAAGTTTGATTCTAGCTAGTCTATCTACTATTTCTATGAGTCATATGCAAGACGTCATTTTTGAAAAGACTTTTTCACTATTCAATAAATAGATATCAATAGTAGATAGAACAGTGAAAGTTTGATTCTAGCTAGTCTATCTACTATTTCTATGAGTCATATGCAAGACGTCATTTTAGAAAAGACTTTTTCACTATTCAATAAATAGATATCAATAGTAGATAGAACAGTGAAAGTTTGATTCTAGCTAGTCTATCTACTATTTCTATGAGTCATATGCAAGACGTCATTTTAGAAAAGATTTTTTCACTATTCAATAAATAGATATCAATAGTAGAAAGAACAGTGAAAGTTTGATTCTAGCTAGTCTATCTACTATTTCTATGAGTCATATGCAAGACGTCATTTTAGAAAAGACTTTTTCACTATTCAATAAATAGATATCAATAGTAGATAGAACAGTGAAAGTTTGATTCTAGCTAGTCTATCTACTATTTCTATGAGTCATATGCAAGACGTCATTTTAGAAAAGACTTTTTCACTATTCAATAAATAGATATCAATAGTAGATAGAACAGTGAAAGTTTGATTCTAGCTAGTCTATCTACTATTTCTATGAGTCATATGCAAGACGTCATTTTAGAAAAGACTTTTTCACTATTCAATAAATAGATATCAATAGTAGATAGAACAGTGAAAGTTTGATTCTAGCTAGTCTATCTACTATTTCTATGAGTCATATGCAAGACGTCATTTTAGAAAAGACTTTTTCACTATTCAATAAATAGATATCAATAGTAGATAGAACAGTGAAAGTTTGATTCTAGCTAGTCTATCTACTATTTCTATGAGTCATATGCAAGACGTCATTTTAGAAAAGACTTTTTCACTATTCAATAAATAGATATCAATAGTAGATAGAACAGTGAAAGTTTGATTCTAGCTAGTCTATCTACTATTTCTATGAGTCATATGCAAGACGTCATTTTAGAAAAGACTTTTTCACTATTCAATAAATAGATATCAATAGTAGATAGAACAGTGAAAGTTTGATTCTAGCTATTCTATCTACTATTTCTATGAGTCATATGCAAGACGTCATTTTAGAAAAGACTTTTTCACTATTCAATAAATAGATATCAATAGTAGATAGAACAGTGAAAGTTTGATTCTAGCTAGTCTATCTACTATTTCTATGAGTCATATGCAAGACTCCATTTTAGAAAAGACTTTTTCACTATTCAATAAATAGATATCAATAGTAGATAGAACAGTGAAAGTTTGATTCTAGCTAGTCTATCTACTATTTCTATGAGTCATATGCAAGACGTCATTTTAGAAAAGACTTTTTCACTATTCAATAAATAGATATCAATAGTAGATAGAACAGTGAAAGTTTGATTCTAGCTAGTCTATCTACTATTTCTATGAGTCATATGCAAGACGTCATTTTAGAAAAGACTTTTTCACTATTCAATAAATAGATATCAATAGTAGATAGAACAGTGAAAGTTTGATTCTAGCTAGTCTATCTACTATTTCTATGAGTCATATGCAAGACGTCATTTTAGAAAAGACTTTTTCACTATTCAATAAATAGATATCAATAGTAGATAGAACAGTGAAAGTTTGATTCTAGCTAGTCTATCTACTATTTCTATGAGTCATATGCAAGACGTCATTTTAGAAAAGACTTTTTCACTATTCAATAAATAGATATCAATAGTAGATAGAACAGTGAAAGTTTGATTCTAGCTAGTCTATCTACTATTTCTATGAGTCATATGCAAGACGTCATTTTAGAAAAGACTTTTTCACTATTCAATAAATAGATATCAATAGTAGATAGAACAGTGAAAGTTTGATTCTAGCTAGTCTATCTACTATTTCTATGAGTCATATGCAAGACGTCATTTTAGAAAAGACTTTTTCACTATTCAATAAATAGATATCAATAGTAGATAGAACAGTGAAAGTTTGATTCTAGCTAGTCTATCTACTATTTCTATGAGTCATATGCAAGACGTCATTTTAGAAAAGACTTTTTCACTATTCAATAAATAGATATCAATAGTAGATAGAACAGTGAAAGTTTGATTCTAGCTAGTCTATCTACTATTTCTATGAGTCATATGCAAGACGTCATTTTAGAAAAGACTTTTTCACTATTCAATAAATAGATATCAATAGTAGATAGAACAGTGAAAGTTTGATTCTAGCTAGTCTATCTACTATTTCTATGAGTCATATGCAAGACGTCATTTTAGAAAAGACTTTTTCACTATTCAATAAATAGATATCAATAGTAGATAGAACAGTGAAAGTTTGATTCTAGCTAGTCTATCTACTATTTCTATGAGTCATATGCAAGACGTCATTTTAGAAAAGACTTTTTCACTATTCAATAAATAGATATCAATAGTAGATAGAACAGTGAAAGTTTGATTCTAGCTAGTCTATCTACTATTTCTATGAGTCATATGCAAGACGTCATTTTAGAAAAGACTTTTTCACTATTCAATAAATAGATATCAATAGTAGATAGAACAGTGAAAGTTTGATTCTAGCTAGTCTATCTACTATTTCTATGAGTCATATGCAAGACGTCATTTTAGAAAAGACTTTTTCACTATTCAATAAATAGATATCAATAGTAGATAGAACAGTGAAAGTTTGATTCTAGCTAGTCTATCTACTATTTCTATGAGTCATATGCAAGACGTCATTTTAGAAAAGACTTTTTCACTATTCAATAAATAGATATCAATAGTAGATAGAACAGTGAAAGTTTGATTCTAGCTAGTCTATCTACTATTTCTATGAGTCATATGCAAGACGTCATTTTAGAAAAGACTTTTTCACTATTCAATAAATAGATATCAATAGTAGATAGAACAGTGAAAGTTTGATTCTAGCTAGTCTATCTACTATTTCTATGAGTCATATGCAAGACGTCATTTTAGAAAAGACTTTTTCACTATTCAATAAATAGATATCAATAGTAGATAGAACAGTGAAAGTTTGATTCTAGCTAGTCTATCTACTATTTCTATGAGTCATATGCAAGACGTCATTTTAGAAAAGACTTTTTCACTATTCAATAAATAGATATCAATAGTAGATAGAACAGTGAAAGTTTGATTCTAGCTAGTCTATCTACTATTTCTATGAGTCATATGCAAGACGTCATTTTAGAAAAGACTTTTTCACTATTCAATAAATAGATATCAATAGTAGATAGAACAGTGAAAGTTTGATTCTAGCTAGTCTATCTACTATTTCTATGAGTCATATGCAAGACGTCATTTTAGAAAAGACTTTTTCACTATTCAATAAATAGATATCAATAGTAGATAGAACAGTGAAAGTTTGATTCTAGCTAGTCTATCTACTATTTCTATGAGTCATATGCAAGACGTCATTTTAGAAAAGACTTTTTCACTATTCAATAAATAGATATCAATAGTAGATAGAACAGTGAAAGTTTGATTCTAGCTAGTCTATCTACTATTTCTATGAGTCATATGCAAGACGTCATTTTAGAAAAGACTTTTTCGCTATTCAATAAATAGATTTCAATAGTAGATAGAACAGTGAAAGTTTGATTCTAGCTAGTCTATCTACTATTTCTATGAGTCATATGCAAGACGTCATTTTAGAAAAGACTTTTTCACTATTCAATAAATAGATATCAATAGTAGATAGAACAGTGAAAGTTTGATTCTAGCTAGTCTATCTACTATTTCTATGAGTCATATGCAAGACGTCATTTTAGAAAAGACTTTTTCACTATTCAATAAATAGATATCAATAGTAGATAGAACAGTGAAAGTTTGATTCTAGCTAGTCTATCTACTATTTCTATGAGTCATATGCAAGACGTCATTTTAGAAAAGACTTTTTCACTATTCAATAAATAGATATCAATAGTAGATAGAACAGTGAAAGTTTGATTCTAGCTAGTCTATCTACTATTTCTATGAGTCATATGCAAGACGTCATTTTAGAAAAGACTTTTTCACTATTCAATAAATAGATATCAATAGTAGATAGAACAGTGAAAGTTTGATTCTAGCTAGTCTATCTACTATTTCTATGAGTCATATGCAAGACGTCATTTTAGAAAAGACTTTTTCACTATTCAATAAATAGATATCAATAGTAGATAGAACAGTGAAAGTTTGATTCTAGCTAGTCTATCTACTATTTCTATGAGTCATATGCAAGACGTCATTTTAGAAAAGACTTTTTCACTATTCAATAAATAGATATCAATAGTAGATAGAACAGTGAAAGTTTGATTCTAGCTAGTCTATCTACTATTTCTATGAGTCATATGCAAGACGTCATTTTAGAAAAGACTTTTTCACTATTCAATAAATAGATATCAATAGTAGATAGAACAGTGAAAGTTTGATTCTAGCTAGTCTATCTACTATTTCTATGAGTCATATGCAAGACGTCATTTTAGAAAAGACTTTTTCACTATTCAATAAATAGATATCAATAGTAGATAGAACAGTGAAAGTTTGATTCTAGCTAGTCTATCTACTATTTCTATGAGTCATATGCAAGACGTCATTTTAGAAAAGACTTTTTCACTATTCAATAAATAGATATCAATAGTAGATAGAACAGTGAAAGTTTGATTCTAGCTAGTCTATCTACTATTTCTATGAGTCATATGCAAGACGTCATTTTAGAAAAGACTTTTTCACTATTCAATAAATAGATATCAATAGTAGATAGAACAGTGAAAGTTTGATTCTAGCTAGTCTATCTACTATTTCTATGAGTCATATGCAAGACGTCATTTTAGAAAAGACTTTTTCACTATTCAATAAATAGATATCAATAGTAGATAGAACAGTGAAAGTTTGATTCTAGCTAGTCTATCTACTATTTCTATGAGTCATATGCAAGACGTCATTTTAGAAAAGACTTTTTCACTATTCAATAAATAGATATCAATAGTAGATAGAACAGTGAAAGTTTGATTCTAGCTAGTCTATCTACTATTTCTATGAGTCATATGCAAGACGTCATTTTAGAAAAGACTTTTTCACTATTCAATAAATAGATATCAATAGTAGATAGAACAGTGAAAGTTTGATTCTAGCTAGTCTATCTACTATTTCTATGAGTCATATGCAAGACGTCATTTTAGAAAAGACTTTTTCACTATTCAATAAATAGATATCAATAGTAGATAGAACAGTGAAAGTTTGATTCTAGCTAGTCTATCTACTATTTCTATGAGTCATATGCAAGACGTCATTTTAGAAAAGACTTTTTCACTATTCAATAAATAGATATCAATAGTAGATAGAACAGTGAAAGTTTGATTCTAGCTAGTCTATCTACTATTTCTATGAGTCATATGCAAGACGTCATTTTAGAAAAGACTTTTTCACTATTCAATAAATAGATATCAATAGTAGATAGAACAGTGAAAGTTTGATTCTAGCTAGTCTATCTACTATTTCTATGAGTCATATGCAAGACGTCATTTTAGAAAAGACTTTTTCACTATTCAATAAATAGATATCAATAGTAGATAGAACAGTGAAAGTTTGATTCTAGCTAGTCTATCTACTATTTCTATGAGTCATATGCAAGACGTCATTTTAGAAAAGACTTTTTCACTATTCAATAAATAGATATCAATAGTAGATAGAACAGTGAAAGTTTGATTCTAGCTAGTCTATCTACTATTTCTATGAGTCATATGCAAGACGTCATTTTAGAAAAGACTTTTTCACTATTCAATAAATAGATATCAATAGTAGATAGAACAGTGAAAGTTTGATTCTAGCTAGTCTATCTACTATTTCTATGAGTCATATGCAAGACGTCATTTTAGAAAAGACTTTTTCACTATTCAATAAATAGATATCAATAGTAGATAGAACAGTGAAAGTTTGATTCTAGCTAGTCTATCTACTATTTCTATGAGTCATATGCAAGACGTCATTTTAGAAAAGACTTTTTCACTATTCAATAAATAGATATCAATAGTAGATAGAACAGTGAAAGTTTGATTCTAGCTAGTCTATCTACTATTTCTATGAGTCATATGCAAGACGTCATTTTAGAAAAGACTTTTTCACTATTCAATAAATAGATATCAATAGTAGATAGAACAGTGAAAGTTTGATTCTAGCTAGTCTATCTACTATTTCTATGAGTCATATGCAAGACGTCATTTTAGAAAAGACTTTTTCACTATTCAATAAATAGATATCAATAGTAGATAGAACAGTGAAAGTTTGATTCTAGCTAGTCTATCTACTATTTCTATGAGTCATATGCAAGACGTCATTTTAGAAAAGACTTTTTCACTATTCAATAAATAGATATCAATAGTAGATAGAACAGTGAAAGTTTGATTCTAGCTAGTCTATCTACTATTTCTATGAGTCATATGCAAGACGTCATTTTAGAAAAGACTTTTTCACTATTCAATAAATAGATATCAATAGTAGATAGAACAGTGAAAGTTTGATTCTAGCTAGTCTATCTACTATTTCTATGAGTCATATGCAAGACGTCATTTTAGAAAAGACTTTTTCACTATTCAATAAATAGATATCAATAGTAGATAGAACAGTGAAAGTTTGATTCTAGCTAGTCTATCTACTATTTCTATGAGTCATATGCAAGACGTCATTTTAGAAAAGACTTTTTCACTATTCAATAAATAGATATCAATAGTAGATAGAACAGTGAAAGTTTGATTCTAGCTAGTCTATCTACTATTTCTATGAGTCATATGCAAGACGTCATTTTAGAAAAGACTTTTTCACTATTCAATAAATAGATATCAATAGTAGATAGAACAGTGAAAGTTTGATTCTAGCTAGTCTATCTACTATTTCTATGAGTCATATGCAAGACGTCATTTTAGAAAAGACTTTTTCACTATTCAATAAATAGATATCAATAGTAGATAGAACAGTGAAAGTTTGATTCTAGCTAGTCTATCTACTATTTCTATGAGTCATATGCAAGACGTCATTTTAGAAAAGACTTTTTCACTATTCAATAAATAGATATCAATAGTAGATAGAACAGTGAAAGTTTGATTCTAGCTAGTCTATCTACTATTTCTATGAGTCATATGCAAGACGTCATTTTAGAAAAGACTTTTTCACTATTCAATAAATAGATATCAATAGTAGATAGAACAGTGAAAGTTTGATTCTAGCTAGTCTATCTACTATTTCTATGAGTCATATGCAAGACGTCATTTTAGAAAAGACTTTTTCACTATTCAATAAATAGATATCAATAGTAGATAGAACAGTGAAAGTTTGATTCTAGCTAGTCTATCTACTATTTCTATGAGTCATATGCAAGACGTCATTTTAGAAAAGACTTTTTCACTATTCAATAAATAGATATCAATAGTAGATAGAACAGTGAAAGTTTGATTCTAGCTAGTCTATCTACTATTTCTATGAGTCATATGCAAGACGTCATTTTAGAAAAGACTTTTTCACTATTCAATAAATAGATATCAATAGTAGATAGAACAGTGAAAGTTTGATTCTAGCTAGTCTATCTACTATTTCTATGAGTCATATGCAAGACGTCATTTTAGAAAAGACTTTTTCACTATTCAATAAATAGATATCAATAGTAGATAGAACAGTGAAAGTTTGATTCTAGCTAGTCTATCTACTATTTCTATGAGTCATATGCAAGACGTCATTTTAGAAAAGACTTTTTCACTATTCAATAAATAGATATCAATAGTAGATAGAACAGTGAAAGTTTGATTCTAGCTAGTCTATCTACTATTTCTATGAGTCATATGCAAGACGTCATTTTAGAAAAGACTTTTTCACTATTCAATAAATAGATATCAATAGTAGATAGAACAGTGAAAGTTTGATTCTAGCTAGTCTATCTACTATTTCTATGAGTCATATGCAAGACGTCATTTTAGAAAAGACTTTTTCACTATTCAATAAATAGATATCAATAGTAGATAGAACAGTGAAAGTTTGATTCTAGCTAGTCTATCTACTATTTCTATGAGTCATATGCAAGACGTCATTTTAGAAAAGACTTTTTCACTATTCAATAAATAGATATCAATAGTAGATAGAACAGTGAAAGTTTGATTCTAGCTAGTCTATCTACTATTTCTATGAGTCATATGCAAGACGTCATTTTAGAAAAGACTTTTTCACTATTCAATAAATAGATATCAATAGTAGATAGAACAGTGAAAGTTTGATTCTAGCTAGTCTATCTACTATTTCTATGAGTCATATGCAAGACGTCATTTTAGAAAAGACTTTTTCACTATTCAATAAATAGATATCAATAGTAGATAGAACAGTGAAAGTTTGATTCTAGCTAGTCTATCTACTATTTCTATGAGTCATATGCAAGACGTCATTTTAGAAAAGACTTTTTCACTATTCAATAAATAGATATCAATAGTAGATAGAACAGTGAAAGTTTGATTCTAGCTAGTCTATCTACTATTTCTATGAGTCATATGCAAGACGTCATTTTAGAAAAGACTTTTTCACTATTCAATAAATAGATATCAATAGTAGATAGAACAGTGAAAGTTTGATTCTAGCTAGTCTATCTACTATTTCTATGAGTCATATGCAAGACGTCATTTTAGAAAAGACTTTTTCACTATTCAATAAATAGATATCAATAGTAGATAGAACAGTGAAAGTTTGATTCTAGCTAGTCTATCTACTATTTCTATGAGTCATATGCAAGACGTCATTTTAGAAAAGACTTTTTCACTATTCAATAAATAGATATCAATAGTAGATAGAACAGTGAAAGTTTGATTCTAGCTAGTCTATCTACTATTTCTATGAGTCATATGCAAGACGTCATTTTAGAAAAGACTTTTTCACTATTCAATAAATAGATATCAATAGTAGATAGAACAGTGAAAGTTTGATTCTAGCTAGTCTATCTACTATTTCTATGAGTCATATGCAAGACGTCATTTTAGAAAAGACTTTTTCACTATTCAATAAATAGATATCAATAGTAGATAGAACAGTGAAAGTTTGATTCTAGCTAGTCTATCTACTATTTCTATGAGTCATATGCAAGACGTCATTTTAGAAAAGACTTTTTCACTATTCAATAAATAGATATCAATAGTAGATAGAACAGTGAAAGTTTGATTCTAGCTAGTCTATCTACTATTTCTATGAGTCATATGCAAGACGTCATTTTAGAAAAGACTTTTTCACTATTCAATAAATAGATATCAATAGTAGATAGAACAGTGAAAGTTTGATTCTAGCTAGTCTATCTACTTTTTCTATGAGTCATATGCAAGACGTCATTTTAGAAAAGACTTTTTCACTATTCAATAAATAGATATCAATAGTAGATAGAACAGTGAAAGTTTGATTCTACTAGTCTATCTACTTGATTTCTATTATTGCATAGTGCAAGACGTCATTTTAGAAAATGACGTTTGCACTATTCAATAAATAGATATCAATAGTAGATAGAACAGTGAAAGTTGATTCTACTAGTCTATCTACTATTGATATCTATTTATTGAATAGTGAAAAAGTCTTTTCTAAAATGACGTCTTGCATATGACTCATAGAAAAAGTAGATAGACTAGCTAGAATCAAACTTTCACTGTTCTATCTACTATTGATATCTATTTATTGAATAGTGAAAAAGTCTTTTCTAAAATGACGTCTTGCATATGACTCATAGAAATAGTAGATAGACTAGCTAGAATCAAACTTTCACTGTTCTATCTACTATTGATATCTATTTATTGAATAGTGAAAAAGTCTTTTCTAAAATGACGTCTTGCATATGACTCATAGAAATAGTAGATAGACTAGCTAGAATCAACTTTCACTGTTCTATCTACTATTGATATCTATTTATTGAATAGTGAAAAAATCTTTTCTAAAATGACGTCTTGCATATGACTCATAGAAATAGTAGATAGACTAGCTAGAATCAAACTTTCACTGTTCTATCTACTATTGATATCTATTTATTGAATAGTGAAAAAGTCTTTTCTAAAATGACGTCTTGCATATTACTCATAGAAATAGTAGATAGACTAGCTAGAATCAAACTTTCACTGTTCTATCTACTATTGATATCTATTTATTGAATAGTGAAAAAGTCTTTTCTAAAATGACGTCTTGCATATGACTCATAGAAATAGTAGATAGACTAGCTAGAATCAAACTTTCACTGTTCTATCTACTATTGATATCTATTTATTGAATAGTGAAAAAGTCTTTTCTAAAATGGAGTCTTGCATATGACTCATAGAAATAGTAGATAGACTAGCTAGAATCAAACTTTCACTGTTCTATCTACTATTGATATCTATTTATTGAATAGTGAAAAAGTCTTTTCTAAAATGACGTCTTGCATATGACTCATAGAAATAGTAGATAGACTAGCTAGAATCAAACTTCACTGTTCTATCTACTATTGATATCTATTTATTGAATAGTGAAAAAGTCTTTTCTAAAATGACGTCTTGCATATTACTCATAGAAATAGTAGATAGACTAGCTAGATCAAACTTTCACTGTTCTATCTACTATTGATATCTATTTATTGAATAGTGAAAAAGTCTTTTCTAAAATGACGTCTTGCATATGACTCATAGAAATAGTAGATAGACTAGCTAGAATCAAACTTTCACTGTTCTATCTACTATTGATATCTATTTATTGAATAGTGAAAAAGTCTTTTCTAAAATGACGTCTTGCATATGACTCATAGAAATAGTAGATAGACTAGCTAGAATCAAACTTTCACTGTTCTATCTACTATTGATATCTATTTATTGAATAGTGAAAAAGTCTTTTCTAAAATGACGTCTTGCATATGACTCATAGAAATAGTAGATAGACTAGCTAGAATCAAACTTTCACTGTTCTATATACTATTGATATCTATTTATTGAATAGTGAAAAAGTCTTTTCTAAAATGACGGCTTGCATATGACTCATAGAAATAGTAGATAGACTAGCTAGAATCAAACTTTCACTGTTCTATCTACTATTGATATCTATTTATTGAATAGTGAAAAAGTCTTTTCTAAAATGACGTCTTGCATATGACTCATAGAAATAGTAGATAGACTAGCTAGAATCAAACTTTCACTGTTCTATCTACTATTGATATCTATTTATTGAATAGTGAAAAAGTCTTTTCTAAAATGACGTCTTGCATATGACTCATAGAAATAGTAGATAGACTAGCTAGAATAAAACTTTCACTGTTCTATCTACTATTGATATCTATTTATTGAATAGTGAAAAAGTCTTTTCTAAAATGACGTCTTGCATATGACTCATAGAAATAGTAGATAGACTAGCTAGAATCAAACTTCACTGTTCTATCTACTATTGATATCTATTTATTGAATAGTGAAAAAGTCTTTTCTAAAATGACGTCTTGCATATGACTCATAGAAATAGTAGATAGACTAGCTAGAATCAAACTTTCACTGTTCTATCTACTATTGATATCTATTTATTGAATAGTGAAAAAGTCTTTTCTAAAATGACGTCTTGCATATGACTCATAGAAATAGTAGATAGACTAGCTAGAATCAAACTTTCACTGTTCTATCTACTATTGATATCTATTTATTGAATAGTGAAAAAGTCTTTTCTAAATGACGTCTTGCATATGACTCATAGAAATAGTAGATAGACTAGCTAGAATCAAACTTTCACTGTTCTATCTACTATTGATATCTATTTATTGAATAGTGAAAAAGTCTTTTCTAAAATGACGTCTTGCATATGACTCATAGAAATAGTAGATAGACTAGCTAGAATCAAACTTTCACTGTTCTATCTACTATTGATATCTATTTATTGAATAGTGAAAAAGTCTTTTCTAAAATGACGTCTTGCATATGACTCATAGAAATAGTAGATAGACTAGCTAGAATCAAACTTTCACTGTTCTATCTACTATTGATATCTATTTATTGAATAGTGAAAAAGTCTGTTCTAAAATGACGTCTTGCATATGACTCATAGAGAATCACTAGAAATTAACGTCATAGAAATAGTAATAGATAGCTAGAATCAAACTTTCACTGTTCTATCTACTATTGATATCTATTTATTGAATAGTGAAAAAGTCTTTTCTAAAATGACGTCTTGCATATGACTCATAGAAATAGTAGATAGACTAGCTAGAATCAAACTTTCACTGTTCTATCTACTATTGATATCTATTTATTGAATAGTGAAAAAGTCTTTCTAAAATGACGTCTTGCATATGACTCATAGAAATAGTAGATAGACTAGCTAGAATCAAACTTTCACTGTTCTATCTACTATTGATATCTATTTATTGAATAGTGAAAAAGTCTTTTCTAAAATGACGTCTTGCATATGACTCATAGAAATAGTAGATAGACTAGCTAGAATCAAACTTTCACTGTTCTATCTACTATTGATATCTATTTATTGAATAGTGAAAAAGTCTTTTCTAAAATGACGTCTTGCATATGACTCATAGAAATAGTAGATAGACTAGCTAGAATCAAACTTTCACTGTTCTATCTACTATTGATATCTATTTATTGAATAGTGAAAAAGTCTTTTCTAAAATGACGTCTTGCATATGACTCATAGAAATAGAGATAGACTAGCTAGAATCAAACTTTCACTGTTCTATCTACTATTGATATCTATTTATTGAATAGTGAAAAAGTCTTTTCTAAAATGACGTCTTGCATATGACTCATAGAAATAGTAGATAGACTAGCTAGAATCAAACTTTCACTGTTCTATCTACTATTGATATCTATTTATTGAATAGTGAAAAAGTCTTTTCTAAAATGACGTCTTGCATATGACTCATAGAAATAGTAGATAGACTAGCTAGAATCAAACTTTCACTGTTCTATCTACTATTGATATCTATTTATTGAATAGTGAAAAAGTCTTTTCTAAAATGACGTCTTGCATATGACTCATAGAAATAGTAGATAGACTAGCTAGAATCAAACTTTCACTGTTCTATCTACTATTGATATCTATTTATTGAATAGTGAAAAAGTCTTTTCTAAAATGACGTCTTGCATATGACTCATAGAAATAGTAGATAGACTAGCTAGAATCAAACTTTCACTGTTCTATCTACTATTGATATCTATTTATTGAATAGTGAAAAAGTCTTTTCTAAAATGACGTCTTGCATATGACTCATAGAAATAGAAGATAGACTAGCTAGAATCAAACTTTCACTGTTCTATCTACTATTGATATCTATTTATTGAATAGTGAAAAAGTCTTTTCTAAAATGACGTCTTGCATATGACTCATAGAAATAGTAGATAGACTAGCTAGAATCAAACTTTCACTGTTCTATCTACTATTGATATCTATTTATTGAATAGTGAAAAAGTCTTTTCTAAAATGACGTCTTGCATATGACTCATAGAAATAGTAGATAGACTAGCTAGCAATCAAACTTTCACTGTTCTATCTACTATTGATATCTATTTATTGAATAGTGAAAAAGTCCTTTCTAAAATGACGTCTTGCATATGACTCATAGAAATAGTAGATAGACTAGCTAGAATCAAACTTTCACTGTTCTATCTACTATTGATATCTATTTATTGAATAGTGAAAAAGTCTTTCTAAAATGACGTCTTGCATATGACTCATAGAAATAGTAGATAGACTAGCTAGAATCAAACTTTCACTGTTCTATCTACTATTGATATCTATTTATTGAATAGTGAAAAAGTCTTTTCTAAAATGACGTCTTGCATATGACTCATAGAAATAGTAGATAGACTAGCTAGAATCAAACCTTTCACTGTTCTATCTACTATTGATATCTATTTATTGAATAGTGAAAAAGTCTTTTCTAAAATGACGTCTTGCATATGACTCATAGAAATAGTAGATAGACTAGCTAGAATCAAACTTTCACTGTTCTATCTACTATTGATATCTATTTATTGAATAGTGAAAAAGTCTTTTCTAAAATGACGTCTTGCATATGACTCATAGAAATAGTAGATAGACTAGCTAGAATCAAACTTTCACTGTTCTATCTACTATTGATATCTATTTATTGAATAGTGAAAAAGTCTTTTCTAAAATGACGTCTTGCATATGACTCATAGAAATAGTAGATAGACTAGCTAGAATCAAACTTTCACTGTTCTATCTACTATTGATATCTATTTATTGAATAGTGAAAAAGTCTTTTCTAAAATGACGTCTTGCATATGACTCATAGAAATAGTAATAGACTAGCTAGAATCAAACTTTCACTGTTCTATCTACTATTGATATCTATTTATTGAATAGTGAAAAAGTCTTTTCTAAATGACGTCTTGCATATGACTCATAGAAATAGTAGATAGACTAGCTAGAATCAAACTTTCACTGTTCTATCTACTATTGATATCTATTTATTGAATAGTGAAAAAGTCTTTTCTAAAATGACGTCTGGCATATGACTCATAGAAATAGTAGATAGACTAGCTAGAATCAAACTTTCACTGTTCTATCTACTATTGATATCTATTTATTGAATAGTGAAAAAGTCTTTTCTAAAATGACGTCTTGCATATGACTCATAGAAATAGTAGATAGACTAGCTAGAATCAAACTTTCACTGTTCTATCTACTATTGATATCTATTTATTGAATAGTGAAAAAGTCTTTTCTAAAATGACGTCTTGCATATGACTCATAGAAATAGTAGATAGACTAGCTAGAATCAAACTTTCACTGTTCTATCTACTATTGATATCTATTTATTGAATAGTGAAAAAGTCTTTTCTAAAATGACGTCTTGCATATGACTCATAGAAATAGTAGATAGACTAGCTAGAATCAAACTTTCACTGTTCTATCTACTATTGATATCTATTTATTGAATAGTGAAAAAGTCTTTTCTAAAATGACGTCTTGCATATGACTCATAGAAATAGTAGATAGACTAGCTAGAATCAAACTTTCACTGTTCTATCTACTATTGATATCTATTTATTGAATAGTGAAAAAGTCTTTTCTAAAATGACGTCTTGCATATGACTCATAGAAATAGTAGATAGACTAGCTAGAATCAAACTTTCACTGTTCTATCTACTATTGATATCTATTTATTGAATAGTGAAAAAGTCTTTTCTAAAATGACGTCTTGCATATGACTCATAGAAATAGTAGATAGACTAGCTAGAATCAAACTTTCACTGTTCTATCTACTATTGATATCTATTTATTGAATAGTGAAAAAGTCTTTTCTAAAATGACGTCTTGCATATGACTCATAGAAATAGTAGATAGACTAGCTAGAATCAAACTTTCACTGTTCTATCTACTATTGATATCTATTTATTGAATAGTGAAAAAGTCTTTTCTAAAATGACGTCTTGCATATGACTCATAGAAATAGTAGATAGACTAGCTAGAATCAAACTTTCACTGTTCTATCTACTATTGATATCTATTTATTGAATAGTGAAAAAGTCTTTTCTAAAATGACGTCTTGCATATGACTCATAGAAATAGTAGATAGACTAGCTAGAATCAAACTTTCACTGTTCTATCTACTATTGATATCTATTTATTGAATAGTGAAAAAGTCTTTTCTAAAATGACGTCTTGCATATGACTCATAGAAATAGTAGATAGACTAGCTAGAATCAACTTTCACTGTTCTATCTACTATTGATATCTATTTATTGAATAGTGAAAAAGTCTTTTCTAAAATGACGTCTTGCATATGACTCATAGAAATAGTAGATAGACTAGCTAGAATCAAACTTTCACTGTTCTATCTACTATTGATATCTATTTATTGAATAGTGAAAAAGTCTTTTCTAAAATGACGTCTTGCATATGACTCATAGAAATAGTAGATAGACTAGCTAGAATCAAACTTTCACTGTTCTATCTACTATTGATATCTATTTATTGAATAGTGAAAAAGTCCTTTCTAAAATGACGTCTTGCATATGACTCATAGAAATAGTAGATAGACTAGCTAGAATCAAACTTTCACTGTTCTATCTACTATTGATATCTATTTATTGAATAGTGAAAAAGTCTTTTCTAAAATGACGTCTTGCATATGACTCATAGAAATAGTATATAGACTAGCTAGAATCAAACTTTCACTGTTCTATCTACTATTGATATCTATTTATTGAATAGTGAAAAAGTCTTTTCTAAAATGACGTCTTGCATATGACTCATAGAAATAGTAGATAGACTAGCTAGAATCAAACTTTCACTGTTCTATCTACTATTGATATCTATTTATTGAATAGTGAAAAAGTCTTTTCTAAAATGACGTCTTGCATATGACTCATAGAAATAGTAGATAGACTAGCTAGAATCAAACTTTCACTGTTCTATCTACTATTGATATCTATTTATTGAATAGTGAAAAAGTCTTTTCTAAAATGACGTCTTGCATATGACTCATAGAAATAGTAGATAGACTAGCTAGAATCAAACTTTCACTGTTCTATCTACTATTGATATCTATTTATTGAATAGTGAAAAAGTCTTTTCTAAAATGACGTCTTGCATATGACTCATAGAAATAGTAGATAGACTAGCTAGAATCAAACTTTCACTGTTCTATCTACTATTGATATCTATTTATTGAATAGTGAAAAAGTCTTTTCTAAAATGACGTCTTGCATATGACTCATAGAAATAGTAGATAGACTAGCTAGAATCAAACTTTCACTATTCTATCTACTATTGATATCTATTTATTGAATAGTGAAAAAGTCTTTTCTAAAATGACGTCTTGCATATGACTCATAGAAATAGTAGATAGACTAGCTAGAATCAAACTTTCACTGTTCTATCTACTATTGATATCTATTTATTGAATAGTGAAAAAGTCTTTTCTAAAATGACGTCTTGCATATGACTCATAGAAATAGTAGATAGACTAGCTAGAATCAAACTTTCACTGTTCTATCTACTATTGATATCTATTTATTGAATAGTGAAAAAGTCTTTCTAAAATGACGTCTTGCATATGACTCATAGAAATAGTAGATAGACTAGCTAGAATCAAACTTTCACTGTTCTATCTACTATTGATATCTATTTATTGAATAGTGAAAAAGTCTTTTCTAAAATGACGTCTTGCATATGACTCATAGAAATAGTAGATAGACTAGCTAGAATCAAACTTTCACTGTTCTATCTACTATTGATATCTATTTATTGAATAGTGAAAAGTCTTTTCTAAAATGACGTCTTGCATATGACTCATAGAAATAGTAGATAGACTAGCTAGAATCAACTTTCACTGTTCTATCTACTATTGATATCTATTTATTGAATAGTGAAAAAGTCTTTTCTAAAATGACGTCTTGCATATGACTCATAGAAATAGTAGATAGACTAGCTAGAATCAAACTTTCACTGTTCTATCTACTATTGATATCTATTTATTGAATAGTGAAAAAGTCTTTTCTAAAATGACGTCTTGCATATGACTCATAGAAATAGTAGATAGACTAGCTAGAATCAAACTTTCACTGTTCTATCTACTATTGATATCTATTTATTGAATAGTGAAAAAGTCTTTTCTAAAATGACGTCTTGCATATGACTCATAGAAATAGTAGATAGACTAGCTAGAATCAAACTTTCACTGTTCTATCTACTATTGAAATCTATTTATTGAATAGCGAAAAAGTCTTTTCTAAAATGACGTCTTGCATATGACTCATAGAAATAGTAGATAGACTAGCTAGAATCAAACTTTCACTGTTCTATCTACTATTGATATCTATTTATTGAATAGTGAAAAAGTCTTTTCTAAAATGACGTCTTGCATATGACTCATAGAAATAGTAGATAGACTAGCTAGAATCAAACTTTCACTGTTCTATCTACTATTGATATCTATTTATTGAATAGTGAAAAAGTCTTTTCTAAAATGACGTCTTGCATATGACTCATAGAAATAGTAGATAGACTAGCTAGAATCAAACTTTCACTGTTCTATCTACTATTGATATCTATTTATTGAATAGTGAAAAAGTCTTTTCTAAAATGACGTCTTGCATATGACTCATAGAAATAGTAGATAGACTAGCTAGAATCAAACTTTCACTGTTCTATCTACTATTGATATCTATTTATTGAATAGTGAAAAAGTCTTTTCTAAAATGACGTCTTGCATATGACTCATAGAAATAGTAGATAGACTAGCTAGAATCAAACTTTCACTGTTCTATCTACTATTGATATCTATTTATTGAATAGTGAAAAAGTCTTTCTAAAATGACGTCTTGCATATGACTCATAGAAATAGTAGATAGACTAGCTAGAATCCAACTTTCACTGTTCTATCTACTATTGATATCTATTTATTGAATAGTGAAAAAGTCTTTCTAAAATGACGTCTTGCATATGACTCATAGAAATAGTAGATAGACTAGCTAGAATCAAACTTTCACTGTTCTTTCTACTATTGATATCTATTTATTGAATAGTGAAAAAATCTTTTCTAAAATGACGTCTTGCATATGACTCATAGAAATAGTAAATAGACTAGCTAGAATCAAACTTTCACTGTTCTATCTACTATTGATATCTATTTATTGAATAGTGAAAAAGTCTTTTCTAAAATGACGTCTTGCATATGACTCATAGAAATAGTAGATAGACTAGCTAGAATCAAACTTTCACTGTTTTATCTACTATTGATATCTATTTATTGAATAGTGAAAAAGTCTTTTCAAAAATGACGTCTTGCATATGACTCATAGAAATAGTAGATAGACTAGCTAGAATCAAACTTTCACTGTTCTATCTACTATTGATATCTATTTATTGAATAGTGAAAAAGTCTTTTCTAAAATGACGTCTTGCATATGACTCATAGAAATAGTAGATAGACTAGCTAGAATCAAACTTTCACTGTTCTATCTACTATTGATATCTATTTATTGAATAGTGAAAAAGTCTTTTCTAAAATGACGTCTTGCATATGACTCATAGAAATAGTAGATAGACTAGCTAGAATCAAACTTTCACTGTTCTATCTACTATTGATATCTATTTATTGAATAGTGAAAAAGTCTTTTCTAAAATGACGTCTTGCATATGACTCATAGAAATAGTAGATAGACTAGCTAGAATCAAACTTTCACTGTTCTATCTACTATTGATATCTATTTATTGAATAGTGAAAAAGTCTTTTCTAAAATGACGTCTTGCATATGACTCATAGAAATAGTAGATAGACTAGCTAGAATCAAACTTTCACTGTTCTATCTACTATTGATATCTATTTATTGAATAGTGAAAAAGTCTTTTCTAAAATGACGTCTTGCATATGACTCATAGAAATAGTAGATAGACTAGCTAGAATCAACTTTCACTGTTCTATCTACTATTGATATCTATTTATTGAATAGTGAAAAAGTCTTTTCTAAAATGACGTCTTGCATATGACTCATAGAAATAGTAGATAGACTAGCTAGAATCAAACTTTCACTGTTCTATCTACTATTGATATCTATTTATTGAATAGTGAAAAAGTCTTTTCTAAAATGATGTCTTGCATATGACTCATAGAAATAGTAGATAGACTAGCTAGAATCAAACTTTCACTGTTCTATCTACTATTGATATCTATTTATTGAATAGTGAAAAAGTCTTTTCTAAAATGACGTCTTGCATATGACTCATAGAAATGGTAGATAGACTAGCTAGAATCAAACTTTCACTGTTCTATCTACTATTGATATCTATTTATTGAATAGTGAAAAAGTCTTTTCTAAAATGACGTCTTGCATATGACTCATAGAAATAGTAGATAGACTAGCTAGAATCAAACTTTCACTGTTCTATCTACTATTGATATCTATTTATTGAATAGTGAAAAACTCTTTTCTAAAATGACGTCTTGCATATGACTCATAGAAATAGTAGATAGACTAGCTAGAATCAAACTTTCACTGTTCTATCTACTATTGATATCTATTTATTGAATAGTGAAAAAGTCTTTTCTAAAATGGAGTCTTGCATATGACTCATAGAAATAGTAGATAGACTAGCTAGAATCAAACTTTCACTGTTCTATCTACTATTGATATCTATTTATTGAATAGTGAAAAAGTCTTTTCTAAAATGACGTCTTGCATATGACTCATAGAAATAGTAGATAGAATAGCTAGAATCAAACTTTCACTGTTCTATCTACTATTGATATCTATTTATTGAATAGTGAAAAAGTCTTTTCTAAAATGACGTCTTGCATATGACTCATAGAAATAGTAGATAGACTAGCTAGAATCAAACTTTCACTGTTCTATCTACTATTGATATCTATTTATTGAATAGTGAAAAAGTCTTTTCTAAAATGACGTCTTGCATATGACTCATAGAAATAGTAGATAGACTAGCTAGAATCAAACTTTCACTGTTCTATCTACTATTGATATCTATTTATTGAATAGTGAAAAAGTCTTTTCTAAAATGACGTCTTGCATATGACTCATAGAAATAGTAGATAGACTAGCTAGAATCAAACTTTCACTGTTCTATCTACTATTGATATCTATTTATTGAATAGTGAAAAAGTCTTTCTAAAATGACGTCTTGCATATGACTCATAGAAATAGTAGATAGACTAGCTAGAATCAAACTTTCACTGTTCTATCTACTATTGATATCTATTTATTGAATAGTGAAAAATTATTTTCTAAAATGACGTCTTGCATATGACTCATAGAAATAGTAGATAGACTAGCTAGAATCAAACTTTCACTGTTCTATCTACTATTGATATCTATTTATTAATTGGTGAAAAAGTCTTTTCTAAGATGACGTCTTGCATATGACTCATAGAAATAGTAGATAGACTAGCTAGAATCAAACTTTCACTGTTCTATCTACTATTGATATCTATTTATTGAATAGTGAAAAAGTC
>NW_027064228.1:0-27406 GCF_032884065.1 Artemia franciscana
CAATAGTAGATAGAACAGTGAAAGTTTGATTCTAGCTAGTCTATCTACTATTTCTATGAGTCATATGCAAGACGTCATTTTAGAAAAGACTTTTTCACTATTCAATAAATAGATATCAATAGTAGATAGAACAGTGAAAGTTTGATTCTAGCTAGTCTATCTACTATTTCTATGAGTCATATGCAAGACGTCATTTTAGAAAAGACTTTTTCACTATTCAATAAATAGATATCAATAGTAGATAGAACAGTGAAAGTTTGATTCTAGCTAGTCTATCTACTATTTCTATGAGTCATATGCAAGACGTCATTTTAGAAAAGACTTTTTCACTATTCAATAAATAGATATCAATAGTAGATAGAACAGTGAAAGTTTGATTCTAGCTAGTCTATCTACTATTTCTATGAGTCATATGCAAGACGTCATTTTAGAAAAGACTTTTTCACTATTCAATAAATAGATATCAATAGTAGATAGAACAGTGAAAGTTTGATTCTAGCTAGTCTATCTACTATTTCTATGAGTCATATGCAAGACGTCATTTTAGAAAAGACTTTTTCACTATTCAATAAATAGATATCAATAGTAGATAGAACAGTGAAAGTTTGATTCTAGCTAGTCTATCTACTATTTCTATGAGTCATATGCAAGACGTCATTTTAGAAAAGACTTTTTCACTATTCAATAAATAGATATCAATAGTAGATAGAACAGTGAAAGTTTGATTCTAGCTAGTCTATCTACTATTTCTATGAGTCATATGCAAGACGTCATTTTAGAAAAGACTTTTTCACTATTCAATAAATAGATATCAATAGTAGATAGAACAGTGAAAGTTTGATTCTAGCTAGTCTATCTACTATTTCTATGAGTCATATGCAAGACGTCATTTTAGAAAAGACTTTTTCACTATTCAATAAATAGATATCAATAGTAGATAGAACAGTGAAAGTTTGATTCTAGCTAGTCTATCTACTATTTCTATGAGTCATATGCAAGACGTCATTTTAGAAAAGACTTTTTCACTATTCAATAAATAGATATCAATAGTAGATAGAACAGTGAAAGTTTGATTCTAGCTAGTCTATCTACTATTTCTATGAGTCATATGCAAGACGTCATTTTAGAAAAGACTTTTTCACTATTCAATAAATAGATATCAATAGTAGATAGAACAGTGAAAGTTTGATTCTAGCTAGTCTATCTACTATTTCTATGAGTCATATGCAAGACGTCATTTTAGAAAAGACTTTTTCACTATTCAATAAATAGATATCAATAGTAGATAGAACAGTGAAAGTTTGATTCTAGCTAGTCTATCTACTATTTCTATGAGTCATATGCAAGACGTCATTTTAGAAAAGACTTTTTCACTATTCAATAAATAGATATCAATAGTAGATAGAACAGTGAAAGTTTGATTCTAGCTAGTCTATCTACTATTTCTATGAGTCATATGCAAGACGTCATTTTAGAAAAGACTTTTTCACTATTCAATAAATAGATATCAATAGTAGATAGAACAGTGAAAGTTTGATTCTAGCTAGTCTATCTACTATTTCTATGAGTCATATGCAAGACGTCATTTTAGAAAAGACTTTTTCACTATTCAATAAATAGATATCAATAGTAGATAGAACAGTGAAAGTTTGATTCTAGCTAATCTATCTACTATTTCTATGAGTCATATGCAAGACGTCATTTTAGAAAAGACTTTTTCACTATTCAATAAATAGATATCAATAGTAGATAGAACAGTGAAAGTTTGATTCTAGCTAGTCTATCTACTATTTCTATGAGTCATATGCAAGACGTCATTTTAGAAAAGACTTTTTCACTATTCAATAAATAGATATCAATAGTAGATAGAACAGTGAAAGTTTGATTCTAGCTAGTCTATCTACTATTTCTATGAGTCATATGCAAGACGTCATTTTAGAAAAGACTTTTTCACTATTCAACAAATAGATATCAATAGTAGATAGAACAGTGAAAGTTTGATTCTAGCTAGTCTATCTACTATTTCTATGAGTCATATGCAAGACGTCATTTTAGAAAAGACTTTTTCACTATTCAATAAATAGATATCAATAGTAGATAGAACAGTGAAAGTTTGATTCTAGCTAGTCTATCTACTATTTCTATGAGTCATATGCAAGACGTCATTTTAGAAAGAAGACTTTTTCACTATTCAATAAATAGATATCAATAGTAGATAGAACAGTGAAAGTTTGATTCTAGCTAGTCTATCTACTATTTCTATGAGTCATATGCAAGACGTCATTTTAGAAAAGACTTTTTCACTATTCAATAAATAGATATCAATAGTAGATAGAACAGTGAAAGTTTGATTCTAGCTAGTCTATCTACTATTTCTATGAGTCATATGCAAGACGTCATTTTAGAAAAGACTTTTTCACTATTCAATAAATAGATATCAATAGTAGATAGAACAGTGAAAGTTTGATTCTAGCTAGTCTATCTACTATTTCTATGAGTCATATGCAAGACGTCATTTTAGAAAAGACTTTTTCACTATTCAATAAATAGATATCAATAGTAGATAGAACAGTGAAAGTTTGATTCTAGCTAGTCTATCTACTATTTCTATGAGTCATATGCAAGACGTCATTTTAGAAAAGACTTTTTCACTATTCAATAAATAGATATCAATAGTAGATAGAACAGTGAAAGTTTGATTCTAGCTAGTCTATCTACTATTTCTATGAGTCATATGCAAGACGTCATTTTAGAAAAGACTTTTCACTATTCAATAAATAGATATCAATAGTAGATAGAACAGTGAAAGTTTGATTCTAGCTAGTCTATCTACTATTTCTATGAGTCATATGCAAGACGTCATTTTAGAAAAGACTTTTTCACTATTCAATAAATAGATATCAATAGTAGATAGAACAGTGAAAGTTTGATTCTAGCTAGTCTATCTACTATTTCTATGAGTCATATGCAAGACGTCATTTTAGAAAAGACTTTTTCACTATTCAATAAATAGATATCAATAGTAGATAGAACAGTGAAAGTTTGATTCTAGCTAGTCTATCTACTATTTCTATGAGTCATATGCAAGACGTCATTTTAGAAAAGACTTTTTCACTATTCAATAAATAGATATCAAATAGTAGATAGAACAGTGAAAGTTTGATTCTAGCTAGTCTATCTACTATTTCTATGAGTCATATGCAAGACGTCATTTTAGAAAAGACTTTTTCACTATTCAATAAATAGATATCAATAGTAGATAGAACAGTGAAAGTTTGATTCTAGCTAGTCTATCTACTATTTCTATGAGTCATATGCAAGACGTCATTTTAGAAAAGACTTTTTCACTATTCAATAAATAGATATCAATAGTAGATAGAACAGTGAAAGTTTGATTCTAGCTAGTCTATCTACTATTTCTATGAGTCATATGCAAGACGTCATTTTAGAAAAGACTTTTTCACTATTCAATAAATAGATATCAATAGTAGATAGAACAGTGAAAGTTTGATTCTAGCTAGTCTATCTACTATTTCTATGAGTCATATGCAAGACGTCATTTTAGAAAAGACTTTTTCACTATTCAATAAATAGATATCAATAGTAGATAGAACAGTTAAAGTTTGATTCTAGCTAGTCTATCTACTATTTATATGAGTTATATGCAAGACCTCATTTTAGAAAAGACTTTTTCACTATTCAATAAATAGATATCAATAGTAGATAGAACAGTGAAAGTTTGATTCTAGCTAGTCTATCTACTATTTCTATGAGTCATATGCAAGATGTCATTTTAGAAAAGACTTTTTCACTATTCAATAAATAGATATCAATAGTAGATAGAACAGTGAAAGTTTGATTCTAGCTAGTCTATCTACTATTTCTATGAGTCATATGCAAGACGTCATTTTAGAAAAGACTTTTTCACTATTCAATAAATAGATATCAATAGTAGATAGAACAGTGAAAGTTTGATTCTAGCTAGTCTATCTACTATTTCTATGAGTCATATGCAAGACGTCATTTTAGAAAAGACTTTTTCACTATTCAATAAATAGATATCAATAGTAGATAGAACAGTGAAAGTTTGATTCTAGCTAGTCTATCTACTATTTCTATGAGTCATATGCAAGACGTCATTTTAGAAAAGACTTTTTCACTATTCAATAAATAGATATCAATAGTAGATAGAACAGTGAAAGTTTGATTCTAGCTAGTCTATCTACTATTTCTATGAGTCATATGCAAGACGTCATTTTAGAAAAGAACTTTTTCACTATTCAATAAATAGATATCAATAGTAGATAGAACAGTGAAAGTTTGATTCTAGCTAGTCTATCTACTATTTCTATGAGTCATATGCAAGACGTCATTTTAGAAAAGACTTTTTCACTATTCAATAAATAGATATCAATAGTAGATAGAACAGTGAAAGTTTGATTCTAGCTAGTCTATCTACTATTTCTATGAGTCATATGCAAGACGTCATTTAGAAAAGACTTTTTCACTATTCAATAAATAGATATCAATAGTAGATAGAACAGTGAAAGTTTGATTCTAGCTAGTCTATCTACTATTTCTATGAGTCATATGCAAGACGTCATTTTAGAAAAGACTTTTTCACTATTCAATAAATAGATATCAATAGTAGATAGAACAGTGAAAGTTTGATTCTAGCTAGTCTATCTACTATTTCTATGAGTCATATGCAAGACGTCATTTTAGAAAAGACTTTTTCACTATTCAATAAATAGATATCAATAGTAGATAGAACAGTGAAAGTTTGATTCTAGCTAGTCTATCTACTATTTCTATGAGTCATATGCAAGACGTCATTTTAGAAAAGACTTTTTTCACTATTCAATAAATAGATATCAATAGTAGATAGAACAGTGAAAGTTTGATTCTAGCTAGTCTATCTACTATTTCTATGAGTCATATGCAAGACGTCATTTTAGAAAAGACTTTTTCACTATTCAATAAATAGATATCAATAGTAGATAGAACAGTGAAAGTTTGATTCTAGCTAGTCTATCTACTATTTCTATGAGTCATATGCAAGACGTCATTTTAGAAAAGACTTTTTCACTATTCAATAAATAGATATCAATAGTAGATAGAACAGTGAAGTTTGATTCTAGCTAGTCTATCTACTATTTCTATGAGTCATATGCAAGACGTCATTTTAGAAAAGACTTTTTCACTATTCAATAAATAGATATCAATAGTAGATAGAACAGTGAAAGTTTGATTCTAGCTAGTCTATCTACTATTTCTATGAGTCATATGCAAGACGTCATTTTAGAAAAGACTTTTTCACTATTCAATAAATAGATATCAATAGTAGATAGAACAGTGAAAGTTTGATTCTAGCTAGTCTATCTACTATTTCTATGAGTCATATGCAAGACGTCATTTTAGAAAAAGACTTTTTCACTATTCAATAAATAGATATCAATAGTAGATAGAACAGTGAAAGTTTGATTCTAGCTAGTCTACTATTTCTATGAGTCATATGCAAGACGTCATTTTAGAAAAGACTTTTTCACTATTCAATAAATAGATATCAATAGTAGATAGAACAGTGAAAGTTTGATTCTAGCTAGTCTATCTACTATTTCTATGAGTCATATGCAAGACGTCATTTTAGAAAAGACTTTTTCACTATTCAATAAATAGATATCAATAGTAGATAGAACAGTGAAAGTTTGATTCTAGCTAGTCTATCTACTATTTCTATGAGTCATATGCAAGACGTCATTTTAGAAAAGACTTTTTCACTATTCAATAAATAGATATCAATAGTAGATAGAACAGTGAAAGTTTGATTCTAGCTAGTCTATCTACTATTTCTATGAGTCATATGCAAGACGGTCATTTTAGAAAAGACTTTTTCACTATTCAATAAATAGATATCAATAGTAGATAGAACAGTGAAAGTTTGATTCTAGCTAGTCTATCTACTATTTCTATGAGTCATATGCAAGACGTCATTTTAGAAAAGACTTTTTCACTATTCAATAAATAGATATCAATAGTAGATAGAACAGTGAAAGTTTGATTCTAGCTAGTCTATCTACTATTTCTATGAGTCATATGCAAGACGTCATTTTAGAAAAGACTTTTTCACTATTCAATAAATAGATATCAATAGTAGATAGAACAGTGAAAGTTTGATTCTAGCTAGTCTATCTACTATTTCTATGAGTCATATGCAAGACGTCATTTTAGAAAAGACTTTTTCACTATTCAATAAATAGATATCAATAGTAGATAGAACAGTGAAAGTTTGATTCTAGCTAGTCTATCTACTATTTATATGAGTTATATGCAAGACCGTCATTTTAGAAAAGACTTTTTCACTATTCAATAAATAGATATCAATAGTAGATAGAACAGTGAAAGTTTGATTCTAGCTAGTCTATCTAACTATTTCTATGAGTCATATGCAAGACGTCATTTTAGAAAAGACTTTTTCACTATTCAATAAATAGATATCAATAGTAGATAGAACAGTGAAAGTTTGATTCTAGCTAGTCTATCTACTATTTCTATGAGTCATATGCAAGACGTCATTTTAGAAAAGACCTTTTTCACTATTCAATAAATAGATATCAATAGTAGATAGAACAGTGAAAGTTTGATTCTAGCTAGTCCTATCTACTATTTCTATGAGTCATATGCAAGACGTCATTTTAGAAAAGACTTTTTTCACTATTCAATAAATAGATATCAATAGTAGATAGAACAGTGAAAGTTTGATTCTAGCTAGTCTATCTACTATTTCTATGAGTCATATGCAAGACGTCATTTTAGAAAAGACTTTTTCACTATTCAATAAATAGATATCAATAGTAGATAGAACAGTGAAAGTTTGATTCTAGCTAGTCTATCTACTATTTCTATGAGTCATATGCAAGACGTCATTTTAGAAAAGACTTTTTCACTATTCAATAAATAGATATCAATAGTAGATAGAACAGTGAAAGTTTGATTCTAGCTAGTCTATCTACTATTTCTATGAGTCATATGCAAGACGTCATTTTAGAAAAGACTTTTTCACTATTCAATAAATAGATATCAATAGTAGATAGAACAGTGAAAGTTTGATTCTAGCTAGTCTATCTACTATTTCTATGAGTCATATGCAAGACGTCATTTTAGAAAAGACTTTTTCACTATTCAATAAATAGATATCAATAGTAGATAGAACAGTGAAAGTTTGATTCTAGCTAGTCTATCTACTATTTCTATGAGTCATATGCAAGACGTCATTTTAGAAAAGACTTTTTCACTATTCAATAAATAGATATCAATAGTAGATAGAACAGTGAAAGTTTGATTCTAGCTAGTCTATCTACTATTTCTATGAGTCATATGCAAGACGTCATTTTAGAAAAGACTTTTTCACTATTCAATAAATAGATATCAATAGTAGATAGAACAGTGAAAGTTTGATTCTAGCTAGTCTATCTACTATTTCTATGAGTCATATGCAAGACGTCATTTTAGAAAAGACTTTTTCACTATTCAATAAATAGATATCAATAGTAGATAGAACAGTGAAAGTTTGATTCTAGCTAGTCTATCTACTATTTCTATGAGTCATATGCAAGACGTCATTTTAGAAAAGACTTTTTCACTATTCAATAAATAGATATCAATAGTAGATAGAACAGTGAAAGTTTGATTCTAGCTAGTCTATCTACTATTTCTATGAGTCATATGCAAGACGTCATTTTAGAAAAGACTTTTTCACTATTCAATAAATAGATATCAATAGTAGATAGAACAGTGAAAGTTTGATTCTAGCTAGTCTATCTACTATTTCTATGAGTCATATGCAAGATGTCATTTTAGAAAAGACTTTTTCACTATTCAATAAATGATATCAATAGTAGATAGAACAGTGAAAGTTTGACTCTAGCTAGTCTATCTACTATTTCTATGAGTCATATGCAAGACGTCATTTTAGAAAAGACTTTTTCACTATTCAATAAATAGATATCAATAGTAGATAGAACAGTGAAAGTTTGATTCTAGCTAGTCTATCTACTATTTCTATGAGTCATATGCAAGACGTCATTTTAGAAAAGACTTTTTCCACTATTCAATAAATAGATATCAATAGTAGATAGAACAGTGAAAGTTTGATTCTAGCTAGTCTATCTACTATTTCTATGAGTCATATGCAAGACGTCATTTTAGAAAAGACTTTTTCACTATTCAATAAATAGATATCAATAGTAGATAGAACAGTGAAAGTTTGATTCTAGCTAGTCTATCTACTATTTCTATGAGTCATATGCAAGACGTCATTTTAGAAAAGACTTTTTCACTATTCAATAAATAGATATCAATAGTAGATAGAACAGTGAAAGTTTGATTCTAGCTAGTCTATCTACTATTTCTATGAGTCATATGCAAGACGTCATTTTAGAAAAGACTTTTTCACTTATTCAATAAATAGATATCAATAGTAGATAGAACAGTGAAAGTTTGATTCTAGCTAGTCTATCTACTATTTCTATGAGTCATATGCAAGACGTCATTTTAGAAAAAGACTTTTTCACTATTCAATAAATAGATATCAATAGTAGATAGAACAGTGAAAGTTTGATTCTAGCTAGTCTACTATTTCTATGAGTCATATGCAAGACGTCATTTTAGAAAAGACTTTTTCACTATTCAATAAATAGATATCAATAGTAGATAGAACAGTGAAAGTTTGATTCTAGCTAGTCTATCTACTATTTCTATGAGTCATATGCAAGACGTCATTTTAGAAAAGACTTTTTCACTATTCAATAAATAGATATCAATAGTAGATAGAACAGTGAAAGTTTGATTCTAGCTAGTCTATCTACTATTTCTATGAGTCATATGCAAGACGTCATTTTAGAAAAGACTTTTTCACTATTCAATAAATAGATATCAATAGTAGATAGAACAGTGAAAGTTTGATTCTAGCTAGTCTATCTACTATTTCTATGAGTCATATGCAAGACGTCATTTTAGAAAAGACTTTTTCACTATTCAATAAATAGATATCAATAGTAGATAGAACAGTGAAAGTTTTGATTCTAGCTAGTCTATCTACTATTTCTATGAGTCATATGCAAGACGTCATTTTAGAAAAGACTTTTTCACTATTCAATAAATAGATATCAATAGTAGATAGAACAGTGAAAGTTTGATTCTAGCTAGTCTATCTACTATTTCTATGAGTCATATGCAAGACGTCATTTTAGAAAAGACTTTTTCACTATTCAATAAATAGATATCAATAGTAGATAGAACAGTGAAAGTTTGATTCTAGCTAGTCTATCTACTATTTCTATGAGTCATATGCAAGACGTCATTTTAGAAAAGACTTTTTCACTATTCAATAAATAGATATCAATAGTAGATAGAACAGTGAAAGTTTGATTCTAGCTAGTCTATCTACTATTTCTATGAGTCATATGCAAGACGTCATTTTAGAAAAGACTTTTTTCACTATTCAATAAATAGATATCAATAGTAGATAGAACAGTGAAAGTTTGATTCTAGCTAGTCTATCTACTATTTCTATGAGTCATATGCAAGACGTCATTTTAGAAAAGACTTTTTTCACTATTCAATAAATAGATATCAATAGTAGATAGAACAGTGAAAGTTTGATTCTAGCTAGTCTATCTACTATTTCTATGAGTCATATGCAAGACGTCATTTTAGAAAAGACTTTTTCACTATTCAATAAATAGATATCAATAGTAGATAGAACAGTGAAAGTTTGATTCTAGCTAGTCTATCTACTATTTCTATGAGTCATATGCAAGACGTCATTTTAGAAAAGACTTTTTCACTATTCAATAAATAGATATCAATAGTAGATAGAACAGTGAAAGTTTGATTCTAGCTAGTCTATCTACTATTTCTATGAGTCATATGCAAGACGTCATTTTAGAAAAGACTTTTTCACTATTCAATAAATAGATATCAATAGTAGATAGAACAGTGAAAGTTTGATTCTAGCTAGTCTATCTACTATTTCTATGAGTCATATGCAAGACGTCATTTTAGAAAAGACTTTTTCACTATTCAATAAATAGATATCAATAGTAGATAGAACAGTGAAAGTTTGATTCTAGCTAGTCTATCTACTATTTCTATGAGTCATATGCAAGACGTCATTTTAGAAAAGACTTTTTCACTATTCAATAAATAGATATCAATAGTAGATAGAACAGTGAAAGTTTGATTCTAGCTAGTCTATCTACTATTTCTATGAGTCATATGCAAGACGTCATTTTAGAAAAGACTTTTTCACTATTCAATAAATAGATATCAATAGTAGATAGAACAGTGAAAGTTTGATTCTAGCTAGTCTATCTACTATTTCTATGAGTCATATGCAAGACGTCATTTTAGAAAAGACTTTTTCACTATTCAATAAATAGATATCAATAGTAGATAGAACAGTGAAAGTTTGATTCTAGCTAGTCTATCTACTATTTTCTATGAGTCATATGCAAGACGTCATTTTAGAAAAGACTTTTTCACTATTCAATAAATAGATATCAATAGTAGATAGAACAGTGAAAGTTTGATTCTAGCTAGTCTATCTACTATTTCTATGAGTCATATGCAAGACGTCATTTTAGAAAAGACTTTTTCACTATTCAATAAATAGATATCAATAGTAGATAGAACAGTGAAAGTTTGATTCTAGCTAGTCTATCTACTATTTCTATGAGTCATATGCAAGACGTCATTTTAGAAAAGACTTTTTCACTATTCAATAAATAGATATCAATAGTAGATAGAACAGTGAAAGTTTGATTCTAGCTAGTCTATCTACTATTTCTATGAGTCATATGCAAGACGTCATTTTAGAAAAGACTTTTTCACTATTCAATAAGTAGATATCAATAGTAGATAGAACAGTGAAAGTTTGATTCTAGCTAGTCTATCTACTATTTCTATGAGTCATATGCAAGACGTCATTTTAGAAAAGACTTTTTCACTATTCAATAAATAGATATCAATAGTAGATAGAACAGTGAAAGTTTGATTCTAGCTAGTCTATCTACTATTTCTATGAGTCATATGCAAGACGTCATTTTAGAAAAGACTTTTTCACTATTCAATAAATAGATATCAATAGTAGATAGAACAGTGAAAGTTTGATTCTAGCTAGTCTATCTACTATTTCTATGAGTCATATGCAAGACGGTCATTTTAGAAAAGACTTTTTCACTATTCAATAAATAGATATCAATAGTAGATAGAACAGTGAAAGTTTGATTCTAGCTAGTCTATCTACTATTTCTATGAGTCATATGCAAGACGTCATTTTAGAAAAGACTTTTTCACTATTCAATAAATAGATATCAATAGTAGATAGAACAGTGAAAGTTTGATTCTAGCTAGTCTATCTACTATTTCTATGAGTCATATGCAAGACGTCATTTTAGAAAAGACTTTTTTCACTATTCAATAAATAGATATCAATAGTAGATAGAACAGTGAAAGTTTGATTCTAGCTAGTCTATCTACTATGCAAGACGTCATTTTAGAAAAGGACTTTTTCACTATTCAATAAATAGATATCAATAGTAGATAGAACAGTGAAAGTTTGATTCTAGCTAGTCTATCTACTATTTCTATGAGTCATATGCAAGACGTCATTTTAGAAAAGACTTTTTCACTATTCAATAAATAGATATCAATAGTAGATAGAACAGTCGAAAGTTTGATTCTAGCTAGTCTATCTACTATTTCTATGAGTCATATGCAAGACGTCATTTTAGAAAAAGACTTTTTCACTATTCAATAAATAGATATCAATAGTAGATAGAACAGTGAAAGTTTGATTCTAGCTAGTCTATCTACTATTTCTATGAGTCATATGCAAGACGTCATTTTAGAAAAGACTTTTTCACTATTCAATAAATAGATATCAATAGTAGATAGAACAGCTGAAAGTTTGATTCTAGCTAGTCTATCTACTATTTCTATGAGTCATATGCAAGACGTCATTTTAGAAAAGACTTTTTCACTATTCAATAAATAGATATCAATAGTAGATAGAACAGTGAAAGTTTGATTCTAGCTAGTCTATCTACTATTTCTATGAGTCATATGCAAGACGTCATTTTAGAAAAGACTTTTTCACTATTCAATAAATAGATATCAATAGTAGATAAGAACAGTGAAAGTTTGATTCTAGCTAGTCTATCTACTATTTCTATGAGTCATATGCAAGACGTCATTTTAGAAAAGACTTTTTCACTATTCAATAAATAGATATCAATAGTAGATAGAACAGTGAAAGTTTGATTCTAGCTAGTCTATCTACTATTTCTATGAGTCATATGCAAGACGTCATTTTAGAAAAGACTTTTTCACTATTCAATAAATAGATATCAATAGTAGATAGAACAGTGAAAGTTTGATTCTAGCTAGTCTATCTACTATTTCTATGAGTCATATGCAAGACGTCATTTTAGAAAAGACTTTTTCACTATTCAATAAATAGATATCAATAGTAGATAGAACAGTGAAAGTTTGATTCTAGCTAGTCTATCTACTATTTCTATGAGTCATATGCAAGACGTCATTTTAGAAAAGACTTTTCACTATTCAATAAATAGATATCAATAGTAGATAGAACAGTGAAAGTTTGATTCTAGCTAGTCTATCTACTATTTCTATGAGTCATATGCAAGACGTCAGTTTAGAAAAGACTTTTTCACTATTCAATAAATAGATATCAATAGTAGATAGAACAGTGAAAGTTTGATTCTAGCTAGTCTATCTACTATTTCTATGAGTCAAATGCAAGACGTCATTTTAGAAAAGACTTTTTCACTATTCAATAAATAGATATCAATAGTAGATAGAACAGTGAAAGTTTGATTCTAGCTAGTCTATCTACTATTTCTATGAGTCATATGCAAGACGTCATTTTAGAAAAGACTTTTTCACTATTCAATAAATAGATATCAATAGTAGATAGAACAGTGAAAGTTTGATTCTAGCTAGTCTATCTACTATTTCTATGAGTCATATGCAAGACGTCATTTTAGAAAAGACTTTTTCACTATTCAATAAATAGATATCAATAGTAGATAGAACAGTGAAAATTTGATTCTAGCTAGTCTATCTACTATTTCTATGAGTCATATGCAAGACGTCATTTTAGAAAAGACTTTTTCACTTATTCAATAAATAGATATCAATAGTAGATAGAACAGTGAAAGTTTGATTCTAGCTAGTCTATCTACTATTTCTATGAGTCATATGCAAGACGTCATTTTAGAAAAGACTTTTTCACTATTCAATAAATAGATATCAATAGTAGATAGAACAGTGAAAGTTGGATTCTAGCTAGTCTATCTACTATTTCTATGAGTCATATGCAAGACGTCATTTTAGAAAAGACTTTTTCACTATTCAATAAATAGATATCAATAGTAGATAGAACAGTGAAAGTTTGATTCTAGCTAGTCTATCTACTATTTCTATGAGTCATATGCAAGACGTCATTTTAGAAAAGACTTTTTCACTATTCAATAAATAGATATCAATAGTAGATAGAACAGTGAAAGTTTGATTCTAGCTAGTCTATCTACTATTCTATGAGTCATATGCAAGACGTCATTTAGAAAAGACTTTTTCACTATTCAATAAAATAAATATCAAAGTAGATAGAACAGTGAAAGTTTGATTTAGCTAGTCTATCTACTATTTCTATGAGTCATATGCAAGACGTCATTTTAGAAAGACTTTTTCACTTATTCAATAAATAGATATCAATAGTAGATAGAACAGTGAAAGTTTGATTCTAGCTAGTCTATCTACTATTTCTATGAGTCATATGCAGACGTCAATTTAGAAAAGACTTTTTTCACTATTCAATAATAGAGATATCAATAGTAGATAGAACAGTGAAAGTTTGATTCTAGCTAGTCTATCTACTATTTCTATGAGTCATATGAAAGACGTCATTTTAGAAAAGACTTTTCACTATTCAATAAATAGATATCAATAGTAGATAGAACAGTGAAAGTTTGATTCTAGCTAGTCTATCTACTATTTCTATGATTCATATGCAAGACGTCATTTTAGAAAAGACTTTTTTTTTTCACTATTCAATAAATAGATATCAATAGTAGATAGAACAGTGAAAGTTTGATTCTAGCTAGTCTATCTACTATTTCTATGAGTCATATGCAAGACGTCATTTAGAAAAGACTTTTTCACTATTCAATAAATAGATATCAATAGTAGATAGAACAGTGAAAGTTTGATTCTAGCTAGTCTATCTACTATTTCTATGAGTCATATGCAAGACGGTCATTTTAGAAAAGACTTTTTCATATTTATTGAATAGTGAAAAAGTCTTTTCTAAAATGACGTCTTGCATATGACTCATAGAAATAGTAGATAGACTAGCTAGAATCAAACTTTCACTGTTCTATCTACTATTGATATCTATTTATTGAATCGTGAAAAAGTCTTTTCTAAAATGACGTCTTGCATATGACTCATAGAAATAGTAGATAGACTAGCTAGAATCAAACTTTCACTGTTCTATACTACTATTGATATCTATTTATTGAATAGTGAAAAAAGTCTTTTCTAAAATGACGTCTTGCATATGAATCATAGAAATAGTAGATAGACTAGCTAGAATCAAACTTTCACTGTTCTATCTACTATTGATATCTATTTATTGAATAGTGAAAAAGTCTTTTCTAAAATGACGTCTTGCATATGACTCATAGAAATAGTAGATAGACTAGCTAGAATCAAACTTTCACTGTTCTATCTACTATTGATATCTATTTATTGAATAGTGAAAAAGTCTTTTCTAAATTGACGTCTTGCATATGACTCATAGAAATAGTAGATAGACTAGCTAGAATCAAACTTTCACTGTTCTATCTACTATTGATATCTATTTATTGAATAGTGAAAAAGTCTTTTCTAAAATGACGTCTTGCATATGACTCATAGAAATAGTAGATAGACTAGCTAGAATCAAACTTTCACTGTTCTATCTACTATTGATATTTATTTATTGAATAGTGAAAAGTCTTTTCTAAAATGACGTCTTGCATATGACTCATAGAAATAGTAGATAGACTAGCTAGAATCAAACTTTCACTGTTCTATCTACTATTGATATCTATTTATTGAATAGTGAAAAAGTCTTTTCTAAAATGACGTCTTGCATATGACTCATAGAAATAGTAGATAGACTAGCTAGAATCAAACTTTCACTGTTCTATCTACTATTGATATCTATTTATTGAATAGTGAAAAAGTCTTTTCTAAAATGACGTCTTGCATATGACTCATAGAAATAGTAGATAGACTAGCTAGAATCAAACTTTCACTGTTCTATCTACTATTGATATCTATTTATTGAATAGTGAAAAAGTCTTTTCTAAAATGACGTCTTGCATATGACTCATAGAAATAGTAGATAGACTAGCTAGAATCAAACTTTCACTGTTCTATCTACTATTGATATCTATTTATTGAATAGTGAAAAAGTCTTTTCTAAAATGACGTCTTGCATATGACTCTTAGAAATAGTAGATAGACTAGCTAGAATCAAATTTTCACTGTTCTATCTACTATTGATATCTATTTATTGAATAGTGAAAAAGTCTTTTCTAAAATGACGTCTTGCATATGACTCATAGAAATAGTAGATAGACTAGCTAGAATCAAACTTTCACTGTTCTATCCTACTATTGATATCTATTTATTGAATAGTGAAAAAGTCTTTTCTAAATGACGTCTTGCATATGACTCATAGAAATAGTAGATAGACTAGCTAGAATCAAACTTTCACTGTTCTATCTACTATTGATATCTATTTATTGAATAGTGAAAAAGTCTTTTCTAAAATGACGTCTTGCATTTGACTCATAGAAATAGTAGATAGACTAGCTAGAATCAAACTTTCACTGTTCTATCTACTATTGATATCTATTTATTGAATAGTGAAAAAGTCTTTTCTAAACTGACGTCTTGCATATGACTCATAGAAATAGTAGATAGACTAGCTAGAATCAAACTTTCACTGTTCTATCTACTATTGATATCTATTTATTGAATAGTGAAAAGTCTTTTCTAAAATGACGTCTTGCATATGACTCATAGAAATAGTAGATAGACTAGCTAGAATCAAACTTTCACTGTTCTATCTACTATTGATATCTATTTATTGAATAGTGAAAAGTCTTTTCTAAAATGACGTCTTGCATATGACTCATAGAAATAGTAGATAGACTAGCTAGAATCAACTTTCACTGTTCTATCTACTATTGATATCTATTTATTGAATAGTGAAAAAGTCTTTTCTAAAATGACGTCTTGCATATGACTCATAGAAATAGTAGATAGACTAGCTAGAATCAAACTTTCACTGTTCTATCTACTATTGATATCTATTTATTGAATAGTGAAAAAGTCTTTTCTAAAATGACGTCTTGCATATGACTCATAGAAATAGTAGATAGACTAGCTAGAATCAAACTTTCACTGTTCTATCTACTATTGATATCTATTTATTGAATAGTGAAAAAGTCTTTTCTAAAATGACGTCTTGCATATGACTCATAGAAATAGTAGATAGACTAGCTAGAATCAAACTTTCACTGTTCTATCTACTATTGATATCTATTTATTGAATAGTGAAAAAGTCTTTTCTAAAATGACGTCTTGCATATGACTCATAGAAATAGTAGATAGACTAGCTAGAATCAAACTTTCACTGTTCTATCTACTATTGATATCTATTTATTGAATAGTGAAAAAGTCTTTTCTAAATGACGTCTTGCATATGACTCATAGAAATAGTAGATAGACTAGCTAGAATCAAACTTTCACTGTTCTATCTACTATTGATATCTATTTATTGAATAGTGAAAAAGTCTTTTCTAAATGACGTCTTGCATATGACTCATAGAAATAGTAGATAGACTAGCTAGAATCAAACTTTCACTGTTCTATCTACTATTGATATCTATTTATTGAATAGTGAAAAAGTCTTTTCTAAAATGACGTCTTGCATATGACTCATAGAAATAGTAGATAGACTAGCTAGAATCAAACTTTCACTGTTCTATCTACTATTGATATCTATTTATTGAATAGTGAAAAAGTCTTTTCTAAAATGACGTCTTGCATATGACTCATAGAAATAGTAGATAGACTAGCTAGAATCAAACTTTCACTGTTCTATCTACTATTGATATCTATTTATTGAATAGTGAAAAAGTCTTTTCTAAATGACGTCTTGCATATGACTCATAGAAATAGTAGATAGACTAGCTAGAATCAAACTTTCACTGTTCTATCTACTATTGATATCTATTTATTGAATAGTGAAAAAGTCTTTTCTAAAATGACGTCTTGCATATGACTCATAGAAATAGTAGATAGACTAGCTAGAATCAAACTTTCACTGTTCTATCTACTATTGATATCTATTTATTGAATAGTGAAAAAGTCTTTTCTAAAATGACGTCTTGCATATGACTCATAGAAATAGTAGATAGACTAGCTAGAATCAAACTTTCACTGTTCTATCTACTATTGATATCTATTTATTGAATAGTGAAAAAGTCTTTTCTAAAATGACGTCTTGCATATGACTCATAGAAATAGTAGATAGACTAGCTAGAATCAAACTTTCACTGTTCTATCTACTATTGATATCTATTTATTGAATAGTGAAAAAGTCTTTTCTAAAATGACGTCTTGCATATGACTCATAGAAATAGTAGATAGACTAGCTAGAATCAAACTTTCACTGTTCTATCTACTATTGATATCTATTTATTGAATAGTGAAAAAGTCTTTTCTAAAATGACGTCTTGCATATGACTCATAGAAATAGTAGATAGACTAGCTAGAATCAAACTTTCACTGTTCTATCTACTATTGATATCTATTTATTGAATAGTGAAAAAGTCTTTTCTAAAATGACGTCTTGCATATGACTCATAGAAATAGTAGATAGACTAGCTAGAATCAAACTTTCACTGTTCTATCTACTATTGATATCTATTTATTGAATAGTGAAAAAGTCTTTTCTAAAATGACGTCTTGCATATGACTCATAGAAATAGTAGATAGACTAGCTAGAATCAAACTTTCACTGTTCTATCTACTATTGATATCTATTTATTGAATAGTGAAAAAGTCTTTTCTAAAATGACGTCTTGCATATGACTCATAGAAATAGTAGATAGACTAGCTAGAATCAAACTTTCACTGTTCTATCTACTATTGATATCTATTTATTGAATAGTGAAAAAGTCTTTTCTAAAATGACGTCTTGCATATGACTCATAGAAATAGTAGATAGACTAGCTAGAATCAAACTTTCACTGTTCTATCTACTATTGATATCTATTTATTGAATAGTGAAAAAGTCTTTTCTAAAATGACGTCTTGCATATGACTCATAGAAATAGTAGATAGACTAGCTAGAATCAAACTTTCACTGTTCTATCTACTATTGATATCTATTTATTGAATAGTGAAAAAGTCTTTTCTAAAATGACGTCTTGCATATGACTCATAGAAATAGTAGATAGACTAGCTAGAATCAAACTTTCACTGTTCTATCTACTATTGATATCTATTTATTGAATAGTGAAAAAGTCTTTTCTAAAATGACGTCTTGCATATGACTCATAGAAATAGTAGATAGACTAGCTAGAATCAAACTTTCACTGTTCTATCTACTATTGATATCTATTTATTGAATAGTGAAAAAGTCTTTTCTAAAATGACGTCTTGCATATGACTCATAGAAATAGTAGATAGACTAGCTAGAATCAAACTTTCACTGTTCTATCTACTATTGATATCTATTTATTGAATAGTGAAAAAGTCTTTTCTAAAATGACGTCTTGCATATGACTCATAGAAATAGTAGATAGACTAGCTAGAATCAAACTTTCACTGTTCTATCTACTATTGATATCTATTTATTGAATAGTGAAAAAGTCTTTTCTAAATGACGTCTTGCATATGACTCATAGAAATAGTAGATAGACTAGCTAGAATCAAACTTTCACTGTTCTATCTACTATTGATATCTATTTATTGAATAGTGAAAAAGTCTTTTCTAAAATGACGTCTTGCATATGACTCATAGAAATAGTAGATAGACTAGCTAGAATCAAACTTTCACTGTTCTATCTACTATTGATATCTATTTATTGAATAGTGAAAAAGTCTTTTCTAAAATGACGTCTTGCATATGACTCATAGAAATAGTAGATAGACTAGCTAGAATCAAACTTTCACTGTTCTATCTACTATTGATATCTATTTATTGAATAGTGAAAAAGTCTTTTCTAAAATGACGTCTTGCATATGACTCATAGAAATAGTAGATAGACTAGCTAGAATCAAACTTTCACTGTTCTATCTACTATTGATATCTATTTATTGAATAGTGAAAAAGTCTTTTCTAAAATGACGTCTTGCATATGACTCATAGAAATAGTAGATAGACTAGCTAGAATCAAACTTTCACTGTTCTATCTACTATTGATATCTATTTATTGAATAGTGAAAAAGTCTTTTCTAAAATGACGTCATGCATATGACTCATAGAAATAGTAGATAGACTAGCTAGAATCAAACTTTCACTGTTCTATCTACTATTGATATCTATTTATTGAATAGTGAAAAAGTCTTTTCTAAAATGACGTCTTGCATATGACTCATAGAAATAGTAGATAGACTAGCTAGAATCAAACTTTCACTGTTCTATCTACTATTGATATCTATTTATTGAATAGTGAAAAAGTCTTTTCTAAAATGACGTCTTGCATATGACTCATAGAAATAGTAGATAGACTAGCTAGAATCAAACTTTCACTGTTCTATCTACTATTGATATCTATTTATTGAATAGTGAAAAAGTCTTTTCTAAAATGACGTCTTGCATATGACTCATAGAAATAGTAGATAGACTAGCTAGAATCAAACTTTCACTGTTCTATCTAATATTGATATCTATTTATTGAATAGTGAAAAAGTCTTTTCTAAAATGACGTCTTGCATATGACTCATAGAAATAGTAGATAGACTAGCTAGAATCAAACTTTCACTGTTCTATCTACTATTGATATTTATTTATTGAATAGTGAAAAAGTCTTTTCTAAAATGACCTCTTGCATATGACTCATAGAAATAGTAGATAGACTAGCTAGAATCAAACTTTCACTGTTCTATCTACTATTGATATCTATTTATTGAATAGTGAAAAAGTCTTTTCTAAAATGACGTCTTGCATATGACTCATAGAAATAGTAGATAGACTAGCTAGAATCAAACTTTCACTGTTCTATCTACTATTGATATCTATTTATTGAATAGTGAAAAGTCTTTTCTAAAATGACGTCTTGCATATGACTCATAGAAATAGTAGATAGACTAGCTAGAATCAAACTTTCACTGTTCTATCTACTATTGATATCTATTTATTGAATAGTGAAAAAGTCTTTTCTAAAATGACGTCTTGCATATGACTCATAGAAATAGTAGATAGACTAGCTAGAATCAAACTTTCACTGTTCTATCTACTATTGATATCTATTTATTGAATAGTGAAAAAGTCTTTTCTAAAATGACGTCTTGCATATGACTCATAGAAATAGTAGATAGACTAGCTAGAATCAAACTTTCACTGTTCTATCTACTATTGATATCTATTTATTGAATAGTGAAAAAGTCTTTTCTAAAATGACGTCTTGCATATGACTCATAGAAATAGTAGATAGACTAGCTAGAATCAAACTTTCACTGTTCTATCTACTATTGAGTATCTATTTATTGAATAGTGAAAAAGTCTTTTCTAAAATGACGTCTTGCATATGACTCATAGAAATAGTAGATAGACTAGCTAGAATCAAACTTTCACTGTTCTATCTACTATTGATATCTATTTATTGAATAGTGAAAAAGTCTTTTCTAAAATGACGTCTTGCATATGACTCATAGAAATAGTAGATAGACTAGCTAGAATCAAACTTTCACTGTTCTATCTACTATTGATTTCTATTTATTGAATAGTGAAAAAGTCTTTTCTAAAATAACGTCCTGCATATGACTCATAGAAATAGTAGATAGACTAGCTAGAAACAAACTTTCACTGTTCTATCTACTATTGATATCTATTTATTGAATAGTGAAAAAGTCTTTTCTAAAATGACGTCTTGCATATGACTCATAGAAATAGTAGATAGACTAGCTAGAATCAAACTTTCACTGTTCTATCTACTATTGATATCTATTTATTGAATAGTGAAAAAGTCTTTTCTAAAATGACGTCTTGCATATGACTCATAGAATAGTATATAGACTAGCTAGAATCAAACTTTCACTGTTCTATCTACTATTGATATCTATTTATTGAATAGTGAAAAAGTCTTTTCTAAAATGACGTCCTGCATATGACTCATAGAAATAGTAGATAGACTAGCTAGAAACAAACTTTCACTGTTCTATATACTATTGATATCTATTTATTGAATAGTGAAAAAGTCTTTTCTAAAATGACGTCTTGCATATGACTCATAGAAATAGTAGATAGACTAGCTAGAATCAAACTTTCACTGTTCTATCTACTATTGATATCTATTTATTGAATAGTGAAAAAGTCTTTTCTAAAATGACGTCTTGCATATGACTCATAGAAATAGTAGATAGACTAGCTAGAATCATACTTTCACTGTTCTATCTACTATTGATATCTATTTATTGAATAGTGAAAAAGTCTTTTCTAAAATGACGTCTTGCATATGACTCATAGAAATAGTAATAGACTAGCTAGAATCAAACTTTCACTGTTCTATCTACTATTGATATCTATTTATTGAATAGTGAAAAAGTCTTTTCTAAAATGACGTCTTGCATATGACTCATAGAAATAGTAGATAGACTAGCTAGAATCAAACTTTCACTGTTCTATCTACTATTGATATCTATTTATTGAATAGTGAAAAAGTCTTTTCTAAAATGACGTCTTGCATATGACTCATAGAAATAGTAGATAGACTAGCTAGAATCAAACTTTCACTGTTCTATCTACTATTGATATCTATTTATTGAATAGTGAAAAAGTCTTTTCTAAAATGACGTCTTGCATATGACTCATAGAAATAGTAGATAGACTAGCTAGAATCAAACTTTCACTGTTCTATCTACTATTGATATCTATTTATTGAATAGTGAAAAAGTCTTTTCTAAAATGACGTCTTGCATATGACTCATAGAAATAGTAGATAGACTAGCTAGAATCAAACTTTCACTGTTCTATCTACTATTGATATCTATTTATTGAATAGTGAAAAAGTCTTTTCTAAAATGACCGTCTTGCATATGACTCATAGAAATAGTAGATAGACTAGCTAGAATCAAACTTTCACTGTTCTATCTACTATTGATATCTATTTATTGAATAGTGAAAAAGTCTTTTCTAAAATGACGTCTTGCATATGACTCATAGAAATAGTAGATAGACTAGCTAGAATCAAACTTTCACTGTTCTATCTACTATTGATATCTATTTATTGAATAGTGAAAAGTCTTTTCTAAAATGACGTCTTGCATATGACTCATAGAAATAGTAGATAGACTAGCTAGAATCAAACTTTCACTGTTCTATCTACTATTGATATCTATTTATTGAATAGTGAAAAAGTCTTTCTAAAATGACGTCTTGCATATGACTCATAGAAATAGTAGATAGACTAGCTAGAATCAAACTTTCACTGTTCTATCTACTATTGATATCTATTTATTGAATAGTGAAAAAGTCTTTTCTAAAATGACGTCTTGCATATGACTCATAGAAATAGTAGATAGACTAGCTAGAATCAAACTTTCACTGTTCTATCTACTATTGATATCTATTTATTGAATAGTGAAAAAGTCTTTTCTAAAATGACGTCTTGCATATGACTCATAGAAATAGTAGATAGACTAGCTAGAATCAAACTTTCACTGTTCTATCTACTATTGATATCTATTTATTGAATAGTGAAAAAGTCTCTTCTAAAATGACGTCTTGCATATGACTCATAGAAATAGTAGATAGACTAGCTAGAATCAAACTTTCACTGTTCTATCTACTATTGATATCTATTTATTGAATAGTGAAAAAGTCTTTTCTAAAATGACGTCTTGCATATGACTCATAGAAATAGTATATAGACTAGCTAGAATCAAACTTTCACTGTTCTATCTACTATTGTATCTATTTATTGAATAGTGAAAAAGTCTTTCTAAAATGACGTCCTGCATATGACTCATAGAAATAGTAGATAGACTAGCTAGAAACAAACTTTCACTGTTCTATCTACTATTGATATCTATTTATTGAATAGTGAAAAAGTCTTTTCTAAAATGACGTCTTGCATATGACTCATAGAAATAGTAGATAGACTAGCTAGAAACAAACTTTCACTGTTCTATCTACTATTGATATCTATTTATTGAATAGTGAAAAAGTCTTTTCTAAAATGACGTCTTGCATATGACTCATAGAAATAGTAGATAGACTAGCTAGAATCAAACTTTCACTGTTCTATCTACTATTGATATCTATTTATTGAATAGTGAAAAAGTCTTTTCTAAAATGACGTCTTGCATATGACTCATAGAAATAGGAGATAGACTAGCTAGAATCAAACTTTCACTGTTCTATCTACTATTGATATCTATTTATTGAATAGTGAAAAAGTCTTTTCTAAAATGACGTCTTGCATATGACTCATAGAAATAGTAGATAGACTAGCTAGAATCAAACTTTCACTGTTCTATCTACTATTGATATCTATTTATTGAATAGTGAAAAAGTCTTTTCTAAAATGACGTCTTGCATATGACTCATAGAAATAGTAGATAGACTAGCTAGAATCAAACTTTCACTGTTCTATCTACTATTGATATCTATTTATTGAATAGTGAAAAAGTCTTTTCTAAAATGACGTCTTGCATATGATTCATAGAAATAGTAGATAGACTAGCTAAAATCAAACTTTCACTGTTCTATCTACTATTGATATCTATTTATTGAATAGTGAAAAAGTCTTTTCTAAAATGACGTCTTGCATATGACTCATAGAAATAGTAGATAGACTAGCTAGAATCAAACTTTCACTGTTCTATCTACTATTGATATCTATTTATTGAATAGTGAAAAAGTCTTTTCTAAAATGACGTCTTGCATATGACTCATAGAAATAGTAGATAGACTAGCTAGAATCATACTTTCACTGTTCTATCTACTATTGATATCTATTTATTGAATAGTGAAAAAGTCTTTTCTAAAATGACGTCTTGCATATGACTCATAGAAATAGTAGATAGACTAGCTAGAATCAAACTTTCACTGTTCTATCTACTATTGATATCTATTTATTGAATAGTGAAAAAGTCTTTTCTAAAATGACGTCTTGCATATGACTCATAGAAATAGTAGATAGACTAGCTAGAATCAAACTTTCACTGTTCTATCTACTATTGATATCTATTTATTGAATAGTGAAAAAGTCTTTCTAAAATGACGTCTTGCATATGACTCATAGAAATAGTAGATAGACTAGCTAGAATCAAACTTTCACTGTTCTATCTACTATTGATATCTATTTATTGAATAGTGAAAAAGTCTTTTCTAAAATGACGTCTTGCATATGACTCATAGAAATAGTAGATAGACTAGCTAGAATCAAACTTTCACTGTTCTATCTACTATTGATATCTATTTATTGAATAGTGAAAAAGTCTTTTCTAAAATGACGTCTTGCATATGACTCATAGAAATAGTAGATAGACTAGCTAGAATCAAACTTTCACTGTTCTATCTACTATTGATATCTATTTATTGAATAGTGAAAAAGTCTTTTCTAAAATGACGTCTTGCATATGACTCATAGAAATAGTAGATAGACTAGCTAGAATCAAACTTTCACTGTTCTATCTACTATTGATATCTATTTATTGAATAGTGAAAAAGTCTTTTCTAAAATGACGTCTTGCATATGACTCATAGAAATAGTAGATAGACTAGCTAGAATCAAACTTTCACTGTTCTATCTACTATTGATGTCTATTTATTGAATAGTGAAAAAGTCTTTTCTAAAATGAAGTCTTGCATATGACTCATAGAAATAGTAGATAGACTAGCTAGAATCAAAATTTCACTGTTCTATCTACTATTGATATCTATTTATTGAATAGTGAAAAAGTCTTTCTAAAATGACGTCTTGCATATGACTCATAGAAATAGTAGATAGACTAGCTAGAATCAAACTTTCACTGTTCTATCTACTATTGATATCTATTTATTGAATAGTGAAAAAGTCTTTTCTAAAATGACGTCTTGCATATGACTCATAGAAATAGTAGATAGACTAGCTAGAATCAAACTTTCACTGTTCTATCTACTATTGGTATCTATTTATTGAATAGTGAAAAAGTCTTTTCTAAAATGACGTCTTGCATATGACTCATAGAAATAGTAGATAGACTAGCTAGAATCAAACTTTCACTGTTCTATCTACTATTGATATCTATTTATTGAATAGTGAAAAAGTCTTTTCTAAAATGACGTCTTGCATATGACTCATAGAAATAGTAGATAGACTAGCTAGAATCAAACTTTCACTGTTCTATCTACTATTGATATCTATTTATTGAATAGTGAAAAAGTCTTTTCTAAAATGACGTCTTGCATATGACTCATAGAAATAGTAGATAGACTAGCTAGAATCAACTTTCACTGTTCTATCTACTATTGATATCTATTTATTGAATAGTGAAAAAGTCTTTTCTAAAATGACGTCTTGCATATGACTCATAGAAATAGTAGATAGACTAGCTAGAATCAAACTTTCACTGTTCTATCTACTATTGATATCTATTTATTGAATAGTGAAAAAGTCTTTTCTAAAATGACGTCTTGCATATGACTCATAGAAATAGTAGATAGACTAGCTAGAATCAAACTTTCACTGTTCTATCTACTATTGATATCTATTTATTGAATAGTGAAAAAGTCTTTTCTAAAATGACGTCCTGCATATGACTCATAGAAATAGTAGATAGACTAGCTAGAATCAAACTTTCACTGTTCTATCTACTATTGATATCTATTTATTGAATAGTGAAAAAGTCTTTTCTAAAATGACGTCTTGCATATGACTCATAGAAATAGTAGATAGACTAGCTAGAATCAAACTTTCACTGTTCTATCTACTATTGATATCTATTTATTGAATAGTGAAAAAGTCTTTTCTAAAATGACGTCTTGCATATGACTCATAGAAATAGTAGATAGACTAGCTAGAATCAAACTTTCACTGTTCATCTACTATTGATATCTATTATTGAATAGTGAAAAAGTCTTTTCTAAAATTGACGTCTTGCATATGACTCATAGAAATAGTAGATAGACTAGCTAGAATCAAACTTTCACTGTTCTATCTACTATTGATATCTATTTATTGAATAGTGAAAAAGTCTTTTCTAAAATGACGTCTTGCATAAGACTCATAGAAATAGTAGATAGACTAGCTAGAATCAAACTTTCACTGTTCTATCACTATTGATATCTATTTATTGAATAGTGAAAAAGTCTTTTCTAAAATGACGTCTTGCATATGACTCATAGAAATAGTAGATAGACTAGCTAGAATCAAACTTTCACTGTTCTATCTACTATTGATATCTATTTATTGAATAGTGAAAAAGTCTTTTCTAAAATGACGTCTTGCATATGACTCATAGAAATAGTAGATAGACTAGCTAGAATCAAACTTTCACTGTTCTATCTACTATTGATATCTATTTATTGAATAGTGAAAAAGTCTTTTCTAAAATGACGTCTTGCATATGACTCATAGAAATAGTAGATAGACTAGCTAGAATCAAACTTTCACTGTTCTATCTACTATTGATATCTATTTATTGAATAGTGAAAAAGTCTTTCTAAATGACGTCTTGCATATGACTCATAGAAATAGTAGATTGACTAGCTAGAATCAAACTTTCACATGTTCTATCTACTATTGATATCTATTTATTGAATAGTGAAAAGTCTTTTCTAAAATGACGTCTTGCATATGACTCATAGAAATAGTAGATAGACTAGCTAGAATCAAACTTTCACTGTTCTATCTACTATTGATATCTATTTATTGAATAGTGGAAAAGTCTTTTCTAAAATGACGTCCTGCATATGACTCATAGAAATAGTAGATAGACTAGCTAGAAACAAACTTTCACTGTTCTATCTACTATTGATATCTATTTATTGAATAGTGAAAAAGTCTTTTCTAAAATGACGTCTTGCATATGAACTCATAGAAATAGT
>NW_027064229.1:0-25106 GCF_032884065.1 Artemia franciscana
TTTTCAAGAAACGAGATTTTTGATCTTATTCCCAGGAAGCTAAAATCCTTTCTTGCATACAACGAGTTCATTATAACTTTTCGTTAAAAGTTTTTTTTTTATGGGTTCTTGAAGAATGACAATAGCACCCGTTTAAAACATCTATATTACAAGACAGGTTTGAGTTCATGGGGCAAATCCCCCCTCCTCCACTTACCCTGGTCTGAAAACGGCGAAAAAAGAACAAACTTTTTTCCGTTCTCTCCAGTTGATGTATTCCATATGTTAAATCACTGAAGAAATCTTAAAGCTAAACTTTAAGTTTAAGCACTGGATTTTTTTTAAAATTTATAGTTTCTACATTAACAATGTTGTCATCACAAACAATTGTGTTGCGAGAGCAATACATTGGTTTTGACCCGTTTTTTTTGTTTTTTTTCCTATGTCACCGATCTTGGCTTATTCCTGGAAACCGGTAAGGGTTTCCAGGAATAACCTGTTCGGTTTTTACGGAAAGTGTGGACCTCATCCTACATTTTGGAAAGCTCCGAAGAACTCTTGCCTGAGGCCAAAAGGGATGGTTTTTGCTAGTCCGCGAGCCAGAGCCTATGGTGTGCGAGGTAAAGTGGAGTTATATAGCCTATGTCAAAGAGGAGTATCTGAAGTTGTGCAGCCAAGCTTTCGTTTCATCAAACCATGTTTCTACTTTCGAGTGGAAAGCTCCGTTCTCGCAGGCAAGCAGGCAGGTACCACTTTCAAATTGAACATGGACTAAAATCTATAAGTGTTGAATATATGTGGCAGTTACCCGACCCCACAGCCAATATATCTTCTTTGAGTGATGAATAGAAATATTTACAGAAGCAAAAATGTGGTATTTTCCCACGGGTCCGAAAGTGCTGCCATCTTTTGTTTCTACCCATTTCTGTTCTTGATTTCAGGTTAGTTTGTCATTCGGTTTTTCGGACTAGGGATTGTTGTAGAGAAATGGTATCAGACGTACCTAATAAACTTTAAAAGTTCTCTCATTGCTAAAGAAATTGGAGCCTATCCTTTGCTCCTTTCTAAGTGGCGACGTTAGAAAGTTGGCCTAGGGCAAAAAAAAAATCAAGTTTTGAACTAAGACCGTTATAATATTTTCGACGGCAATCGATAGCTCTTGATGAGCTGATCAAAGTATATGACATCAATTTTTTGGTACAAAAATTCTTCATGAGGTATACCAGTTTGAAATTGTCAAGGGATTAACAACTTCAGTATTAAGGTACACACTGAAACAAAATCTAGGTCGATACAAATTGTGAGACATATAAAGGACTTGTATGCATCAGTCGGCTGTTAGGTAATAATTATCTTCGGCAATGATGGCTTAGCAACTTTTGATAGTTGGTGTACCTATTATTTGTTTCTAGTGTCTTTGATGGTAAAGCCAATTTAGTTCCAGTGGTAAGACATGTTGGGGACTTGTAAGTAATAATCTGCTGTTAGGCTACAGTCAAATTCTGCGATGAGGGGTTTGCAACTATGCTAGCTGGTGTATCCATTTGTTTCTTTCCGGTGAAGTTGATGCCCATCACGGGAGAGGGACTTATAAGAAAGAATCGGCTCACTTTGGACGAGAAACGGCTGTTAGCTCATAATCATCTTTGGCAATGAGGGGTTTGCCACTTTTGCTAGTTGGTGTACCTGTTATTTGTTTCCAGTGTATTTGATGGTTAAACCAATTTGGTTCCAGTGGTAAGACATGTAGGGGACTTGTAAGTAATAATCGGCTGTTGGGCTACAATGATCTTCAGCGATGAGGGGTTTGGAAACTTTGCTAGTTGGTGTACCCAATTATTTGTTTCCGATGAACTTGATGTCTTGTCTATCACGGGAGAGGGACTTGTAAGAATATGTTCACTTTGGGCAAGAAATTTGTGAAAGTTGGTGTTTACGCAACGGGTACAAACGATAACGTTAAACAATGAGGTAGTTTCGTAATTATTAGTGTCACCTATGGTATTTTAATCCTGAAAAGTTACGAATAGCTTTATAATACCAACTAGATTATATAAGCTACTAGCTGTTGGTGTGGCACTGCGCGCCCCCCAAGCCCCCTGCGTGCGTAAGCCGCTACGCGCCTTTGTAGTTGTGTCCCTGTGTCCCACCTGTGAATATAGATAGAAATAATTATGTTTTAACTACGTAAAACTTGCAAATATAGAGCATTCTTCGCTGTCCCATTGTCTTTAAATATAAATAGATTGTCAGGTTTACCGACACTTCATCATGCAACATATAATTGTCCATGGGAAAAACAATCCGTATTCAGATCTATAGCGCATTTTTCTAATGATTGCCCTTGAGCTTTGTTGATGGTGATTACTAATCGAATATTGCCTGTGTCCCCGTCGTCATTTAGATATCCCCCCTGTGCCCTCCTCCCGGTGTAGCCGTTGTAGTTGTGTCCCTGTGTCCCGGTCGTCATTTATATTCCCTGTGTCCCTGTGTCCCGGTCGCCGCAAGCCTGTTTTCACGTTGTTCTTGTGATTCCTCGGCACGCTTTCTTTTGGCATTATCTCTTCGAGCCGCAAGCCTGTTTTCACGTTGCTCTTGTTATTCCTCAGCACGATTTTTTTTTGTTATTTCTCTTTGAAGCCGCAAGCCTATTTTCACGTTGCTCATGTGATTCCTCGGCACCCTTTCTTTTGGCATAATCTCTTTGAGCCGCAAGCCTGTTTTCCCTTTGCTCTTGCAACGTGAACGTTGCATTCCTCGGCACGATTTTTTTTGGTAATTTCTCTTTGAGCAGCAAGCCTGTTTTCCTATTGTTCTTGTGATTCCTCTGCACGCTTTCTTTTGGCATTATCTCTTTGAGCTGCAAGCCTGTTTTTACGTTGCTCTTGTGATTCCTCGGCACAATTTCTTTTGATACTTTCTCTTATAGCCGCAACCCTGTTTTTATGTTGCTCTTGTTTGGTATTATCTCTTTGAGCCAAAAGCCTTTTTGATTCTTCGGCACGATTTGATTCCTCGGCTGTTTCTTCTGCCATTGTAGGATTTATACTAAATATTCTCTTTGAATCGCAAGCCTTATATACATATAATGACGTCATATGCAAAGCCTTATATACTAATAATGACGGCAACTTATAAGGACGTCATATACTAACATACAAAATACATAAATGACGTCATAATGCTCAATCCTTATAATGACGTCAGTCGAAAAAAATTACGCGTCATAATGACGTCAGTCGACAAACATGACGTCAGTCGACAAACAACTTATTTTTATATACATAGATTGTTGTTTCCATCCTTAACAATGTCTACGATTGAAAAAGATAAAGTTCAACTGGCCGCAAAGTTAATTTAGTCCTTTCTTTCGATATTATTTTATAGTTGTTGTTTTTTTCAACACTGAGGAATAGCTTTTGGTCATGTAATAACTGATTGCGTTCTTGTTTGAATAAACCGTTTAAAAAACTTCGATATTCTGACAACTTCATCATTTAGCCGATAGTGAAGAAACAAGCACAAACGAGAATGTAAAACAATGAGATAGTTTTGTAATAATTAATATAATGTCATCTCTGGTATTTTGATCCTGAAAAATTAGGGATAGCTTTATAATACCAACTAGATTATATAAGTTATTGTTCCAAGTTTTCTTCCATCACGGTGTCTACGGTTGAAAAGGATAAAGTTCAACTGACTGGAAAGTCAATTTAGTCCTTACTTTCGATACTATTTTGTTGTTGTTTTTTCAACGCTGAGGAATAGCCTTTGATCATGTGATTACTGATCAATAGCGAAAAAACAAAACCAAAATGTTGCTCTCGCAACACTTTAGTTGGCGAAGCCGGACAAAGGTTGCCGCAACACTGCACATGCCCGAGCAACGTAGGTCTAGTTTTTCTTAGGAAAGATAGATAAAATGTGAAATGAGAGAAAACTTATGTATGTGAGGAATTAGAAAGGTGGAAAGGTATGGAATGCCGAGTAAGAGGTAAAATAGATAGGTAGTAAGGTGAAAGAAATCAAAGTGAATTATGCTGGAATAGTTGTAACACGCATGGAGTCTTAGAGTAAAAAAAAAGAAGAAAGAAATGCGATTCACTTTTATTTATTTTTAGAAGTACAGAAAAATAACAACATCCGGTTTGATTCTATTCGGGTAATATTATAGTCTATTTTTGAATTTAAAAAAAGAAAGAAACAATGTTGTCATCGGATTTTAATTTCCTAAAATTAGTTATCATCAGTGAACCATTTATTGACAGATCTAAAAGATTGCAAAAATCTTAAGATTGTCATTAAGGAACACTATAAATTTTATTTAACTGAATATAAACCACCGCATGTGCAGAACATGAATTTTTTGAGAGGTTCAACTAGATGCAAGTTGGTCCGGTCCACAGAGTATGGGTAACTTAAAAGAGTGGAGATTTGTGCTAGTGCTAACAAAAGCCACCAACACCATTTAGCGTGTGCTGTTTTGGCCAAAATCTTTTTCCAAACTTCCTATGTGTTGTCTAAAACTGAGATATGACACTTTTTAGTACACTAGGTTTTGCCAAGTACATTAACTTCATTGTATTATTAAACTGAAAAAAAAAATGCCAAGAGAAGTCAAATGTAAAATGGTGCTGGTTTTTTCGTCCAAAATCCAGCACCATCTTACATTTGCCAAACTGACAAACAATTACCATTGATTTTGTGCCAAAACCGTAGATTTGGTACTAAAACCGTTTACCAAATTACCTGAGCTAAACTGGTTCCAAGGTTTAAGTATTTCAATAATTAATTTTATTTTAATTTAATTTTAGCAACACCAACTTTTCTTTACCTTGCAACATGTTTTACTAGCAGAAATTTGAAAAAAAAACAACTATTTAATAAATAAAACATATTCATTACGATCAATACACAACAAGTAGAAATTTGTATAATGCAAAAGTGGTGTGGTTTTCAATTTATTTCTACGTAGACATAGTAGACATAATTACTCGCCTTAGATTGATATGCAATTTTTTAATCTGCAGACCAAAAAAAGAAAACAAAAATTACCTTGCAGCAAGGCTGGCCTCTTCAAGAAGAGCTCTGAAGTCCTCACTCTTCCTCTATTTTTCAGCTCTGTCCATCAGAAACTTGTCAAAAATTATTTTCCTAAGTCTTGGTTGTGTTCTTAACTGCCGATACCTAATTTGTAGAAATGGTATTAGAGCAGTATTAGAGTTCAATTGAATCCAGATAATAATCATTTAGTCCATATAGAGCTGACCAAGGTAAAGAAGGAAGTTAACTGGTAGCATATGACTAGTTGACTGGTAGCCCAAGTTTTTTAGTGGCCAGCTACCTCGAGTTCAGAGCTCATCTATTCAACAATGAATTGTCACAAAATACGCGAAAAATCACGTTGACTCCCCCCCCCCTCGAAAAAAGGCTCCATGACGAGGAAAACAGGGAAGAGAGGAGAAATATAACGAAAAGTAAAATATTCAGTAGCCTATGATTCACTAATAACATTAGGACGACGTGATGCGAGAAACCAACCCATAACACCTTCATCTTCCAAATAATATGAACGTGACTAAAACAGGCCAGCCCCCCTCCTGCCAACAACTCTGCCATAATACCAACCAAAATTATAACAATTAAAAAACATCATAAACATATCAATAATAATAAATAAAAAGTTTAAAATTTACTATTAGGTTCAAGTTTTCATTTTAATCCTTTAAATTACCAGGCAGGATCTTTCCATGGATGATTTTATCATCGGGAAGAAAATTTCCATGAAAGGGGCACTGGATTTTGCAGCGATATTTAAAAATGTACAAAAAACAAGTTTCTCACAACTTTACTTTTTAAAACAATAAAAAAAATTTGCGAAAAGAGCGGAGCGTTGGGGAGGGGACAGCCCCTTTCATATACGGAATAATTCATGTACATTTTAAATTTTAATGTCACTCCAGTCTTTTTTAATCTTTTCAATATTTTCCCTTTTAATGAGCAGTGCTTCAACGCACCATGGTCTTTTGGATAGGCTATTTGGCAAACGTTTGACTTTAGAACTAAATTGGGACCATACCTTCGACCAGATTCAAATAGGTATAAGGCCATTAGTCACATGTTCCGTGGAAATTTCGTCTGAATCTGTTTCTGTTTGGTAAAATGAAGTGAAAGAGTGTAGAAACTGCCGTCCAATTAGCCTAACGAGCCCTTAGTCATATGTTCTGTACATCTGTATTTCTGTTTGGAAAGTGAAGTAAAGTGAAAGAATGCAAAAACTGCCGTCCAATTAGCCTAAAGAGACTTTAGTCACATGGTCTTCGAAAATTCCGTCCGAATCCGTTCCCGTTTGGAAAGTGAAGCGAAATAATTTAGAAACTGCTGTTTAATCATCCTAACAAGCCATTAGTCACATCTTATGCAAAAATTCCATCCGACGCCGTTTCTGTTTAAGATGAAGCAAAAATATTTAAAACTACCGTTTAATCAGCCAAAAGAGCTGCAAGTCTAGTATTTTGCAAAATTATGTCAGTCTCCGTTTGTGTTTGGAAAGTGAAAGAATATAGAAACTGCAGTTCAATCAGCCTAAAGAGCCGTAAGTCACGTATTTTGGAAAAAAAAAATTCTGTCTCCGTTTCTGTTCTGAAAGAAAAGCAAAAGAATGTAGAAACTCCCGTTCAATCAACCTAACGAGCCGTAAGTCACCTGATCTGCAAATATTCCAACTGACTCCATTTCTGTTTGGTAAAGTGACGTGAAACAATATAAAAACTGCTGTTCAATCAGCCTAAAGAGCCATAAGTTAAGCATTCGGCAAAAGTCCTTTCTTTCTGCGTTTCTCTTTGGGAAGCGAAGCTACGAAAGAAGAAACTGCCGTTCAATCAACCTAACAAGCCGTAAGTCATGCGCTCTGCAAAAATTCTGTCTGTCTTCAATTCTGTTGGGAAAGTAAAAGAATGCAAAAATTGCCGTCTAATCAGCCTAACGAGCCATTAGTCATATGTTTTTTTGAAAATTCCATCCGATTCCGTTTCTGTTTGGTAAAGCGAAGTGAAAGAATGTAGAAACCGCAGTTCAATCAGCCTAAAGACCCGTAAGTCACGTATTCTGCAAAAATTCTATCTGCCTCTTTTTCTGTTTGGAAAGTGAAAAAAAAGTGAAAGAATACAAAAACTGCCGTCCAATCAGCCTGAAGAGCAATTAGTCGCTGATTCTGCAACAATTCCGTCTGAATCTGTTTTTGTTTGGTTAAGTTTAGTGAAAGAATATAGAAATTGCCGCTCAAGCAGCCTAAAGAGCCGTAAGTCACGTGTTCTCCAAAAATTCGTCAAAAATCAGATGCAAAAACAGCCGTCCAAACAGCCAAACCCGCCGTAAGTCATATGTTCTGCAAAAACTATGTCTATCTCTGTTTCTGTTTGCTAGGTGAAGTAAAGTGAAAGAATGCAAAAACTGCCGTTCAATCAGCCTAACGAGCCGCAAGTCACGAATTTTGCAAAAATTCCGTCTCTCTCGAATGTAGAAACTGCTGTTGAATCAGCCTAGAGAGCTGTAAGCCAGACGTTCTGCAAAATTTCTGTCTGTCTCTTTTTCTGTTTGGTAAAGTGAAGTAAAGTGAAAGAATGCAAAAACTGCCGTTCAATTAGCCTAACGAACCGTAAGTCAAGAGTTCTGCAAAAAATGCAGTCTCTCTTGAATGTAGAAACTGCTGTGGAATCAGCCTAAAGACCCGTAAGTCAAAAGTTCTAGAAAAATTCTGTCTGTCTCCGTTTCTGTTTGTAAACTGAAGTAAAGTGAAAGAATTCCAAAACTGCCGTCCAATCAGCCTATAGACCCCTTAGTCACATTTTCTGTCCGTCTCCATTTCTGTTTGGAAATTTAAGTAAAGTGAAAGAATGCGAAAACTGCCGTCCAATCAGCCTATAGAGCCATTAGCCAAATGTTTTTTGAAAATTCTGTCCGACTCAATTTCTGTTTGGTAAAGTGAAGTGAAAGAATGTAGAAACTGCTGTTGAATCAGCCTAAAGTGTCGTAAGTTACACGTTCTGCTAAATTCAGTCATTTCCGTTTCTGTTTCGAAATTGAAGTAAAGTGAAAGAACACAAAAACTGCCGTCCAATCACTCTAAAGAGCCATTAGTCATATGTTCTTTGAAAATTTCGTCCTACTCCGTTTCTATTTCATAAAGTGAAGTGAAAGAATGTAGAAACTGCCTTTCAATCAGCCTAACGAGCCGTAAGTCAAGTGTTCTGCAAAAATTCTGTCTGTGTCCATATCTGTTTGGAAAGTGAAGGAAAGTGAAAGAATGCAAAAACTGCCGTCCAGTCAGCTAATCAGGTTCTTTTCTCTTAAAAAAACAATCTGAAAAAAAATTAAGATTCAAGAAAACACAACATTATTACGTTGATTAAAGTAACAGATGCATAGTTGATTTTTAAAAAGAAAGCCCTTTCATTTTGTATACACGACAGAGTTTTGATTAGACAATATTGAAAGCCAGCTTCAATTTAAGTTGATATTAACGACACAGTTTAGGCAGTGGAAATAAAATCCGAATTTTCTGCTTGTTTAAGCAGAAACTTATGCAACTATTATCAAATATTTAGAAAATAATTGTAAATTCAATTTTATTAAAAAACACTTAAAAGCGTCGCCACTGGTATTAATGGTAGAGCAAAATAAAAAAAAGTGCGAAAAAGAAAGAAAAAAAGGCATGTAAGAGAAAAATCCGAAATTTAAAAAGGAATGGCTTTCTTTTGAAGGCGTATTTGTCGTTAGGAAAATTATTAGCATTTACATTTTACGGACAAAAATCTTTGTTAAATTTATCTAATTAATTTTAATTAGCTATTTTTACAGTTAAGCTTGGCAACACTGGCAAAAATATGGTACTACCCTACAAACTTCATAATTTTGGAATAACTAAAAGAAGAACCTATGCCCCGTTTTAGGTGTGGGTAGATCTAAAATATGTCCAGGTTGCAAAATGTTATACCTAAGTTAACAATTGTTGAGAATTATTTTTTTAGATAAAAATTTTAGTTTCTCTCATGAGGGAAATATCAGAAAAATATTTATACCTAAGCCTTCACCTTCTCCCTCATGGAAGGTCATGAGCAAGACCTGTTATTTCTCACTAAAAATACCTCTATAATAAATCCGGGGCAATCACTTTCTACACATCGATTCTGCAAGCTCAGTTTAAACACATTCTTTTAAATGAACGGAGGTTAGGAGGCCCATATTGATCTGATGCTTATCTCCAATATCTCAGGGGTTCAATAACATGCGACTTCCATAATCTTTAAGATTCTGTGATGTTTCTCTCTATTTTCCAATAATGTATGTATAAATCATTTGTTTGTATTATTCACAAACTTTTTAAAATGATTTGCAATTTAAAACGTTCCCGGAGGAATATGAAAAAAACCCGCTTAAAACGAGTTTCTATTCCTGAGAGAACCAATGGAAATGATTCACATTCTGCTTGAGAAACTTCGTGTGACGGCTGTTTCATAAGACATTCTTAGTATTAATTTTCAAACTAACTTATAAAAATAATTTTTCATATTTTTATATATAAAAAAATGATAAATTATACTGTTTAAAAATTTTTAACTCTAATTTTGGTTCTTTTTTTCTGCCTTAATACTAACATAAATTTTACTAGAAGACCCAAGGGCCATATTTAGAAAGGGCATTACAGACTAAGGGCCATAATATTCCTCCCATAAAAACTAATTGGGCCTGAAAAATTCAGAATTATTTTTTTCTCCAAAAATTATATTTGCAGATCAATTGGGAGTCGTTGTTAATCATTGCTTAGATTATTTTGAAAAAGCCGAGGGAATTTTTAGTTTTCACCAGAAATAAGTAATAATGAGATCGTCTTGCAAAGAAAAACTAAAGGAATTTGGCAATTTATTAACATAAAGGCGAGTATAGACGAGTATAGGCGAGTATAACGTATCTTAAATAATTTAATACTTTAGTATTCTAGCGTATTTAGGATTTAAATATTAAATTATTTTAATGAATAGAACAAAAATAGAGAACAAAAATTTCTTTGTTGCTCTTTCTTTTATTTGTCATTCTCACCTTTCAAAATTATATTAATGTAAATTTGTAACTTAAAAACTACATACCACTGACACTGACAAGTACGTAGGGGGGGGGGGGACTTCGGCCCCCCTAAAAAAATTGTGAAATGTTTCGTTTCCCGAAGGTTTCTTGGGATTTCGGGCAAAAGTAGGACATTTATTAAGAATGTAGATGCATGTGTGAAGCCCTTTTTGGGGGATTTTACAGCATGCAATTATCCGGTCAATTCAAGCCCAATTATTAACCATTTTCTGTCTAACTTTTTACCCTTTTTCAAGTAATTAGCAATTGTGCTGTTATTTATTTTTTTTTGTAAAGAGAGTTTGCTTTCCACAACAAAATAGAATTATCCTTAATATTAGGGCGTTTGTCCCCCCTTTTCGGGATAAAGTACAGCTTTTAATGGATACACAGAGAATATAAATGACGACCAGGACACTCAAAGAGAAATTACAGACCGGGACACCGGGACACAATTGACGACCGGGACACAGGGAATATAAATTCCGACCGGAAAACTCAAAGAGAAATTACAGACCGGGACACTGGGACACAAATGACAACCCCGACACCGGGAAACAGGGAATATAAATGAAGACCGGGACACTCAAAGAAAATTAACAGACTGGGACACCGGGACACAAATTTCGACCGGGACACAGGGAATATAAATGACGACCGTGACAGAGGGACACAACTACAACGGGGACGCTGGGCGGCATAGGGGGATATATAAATGACGATGGGGACACAGGGAATGTTCGATTAGCAACCACCATTAACAAAACCAAGGGCAATCATTAGAATAATGAGGTATAGATCTGAATATGGATTGTTTTTCCCATGGACAATTATATATTGCAAGTTTAAGAGTCGGTAAACCTGACAATCTATTTATATTCACAGAGTTTTACGTAGTTAAAAACATATATATATATATATATTTATATATATATATATATACTAGCTGTTGGGGTGGCGCTTCGCGCCACCCCAACACCTAGTTGGTGGGGGCGCTTCGCGCCCCCCCCCAAGCCCCCCCGCACGCGTAAGTCGTTACGCGCCATAATAGTTACGCGCCATTGTAGTTGTGTCCCTATGTCCCACCTGTGAATATAGATAGATATATATATGTATATATATATATATATATATATATATATATATATATATATATATATATATATATATATATATATATATATGGTTTTAACTACGTAAAACTTGCGAATATACAACATTCTTTGCTGTCCCATTGTCTTTGCATATAAATAGATTGTCAGGTTTACCGACTCTTGAACATGCAACATATAATGGTCCATGGGAAAACAATCTGTATTCAGATCTATACCTCATGATTCTAATGATTGCCCTTGAGCTTTGTTGATGGTGATTGCTAATCGACCATTCCCTGTCCCGGTCGTCATTTATATCCCCCTGTTTCCCCCGGTGTCCCCGTTGTAGTTGTGTCCCTGTGTCCCGGTCGTCATTTATATTCCCTGTGTCCCGGTCGTCATTTGTATCCCGGTGTCCCGGTCTGTATATACATTCGTTTTTTAGTTTTGTTTTTCTCCTTTATTTTTTTCCTTTTTTTTTTAGTTTATTTAGATTTTTAGATTTTTTAGTTTTTTTATTAGTTTTTAGTTTTTTTTTCTTTTTTTTTGTAGTTTTTACCTTCTTTTTAGTTTTGTTAGTTTTTTTTTTACTTATGTCCTGGTCGTCATTTATACTCCCTGTGTCCCGGTGCTTTGTTGATTGCTAATCGAACATTCCTTTTGTCCTGGTCGCTTTCTCTTTGAGTGTCGTCATTTATTTTTTTCTTTTTTAGTTCTTTTAGTTTTTACCTTTTTTAGTTTTTTTTAGTTTTTTAGATGAAATTTTTTTTTAGTTTTTTCCTTTTTTTCTTTTTAGTTTTTTATTGGTTTTTACCTTTATTTTTCAGTTTTTTCCTTTTTTTTTTTTTTTTTATTTTTTAGTTTTTTTAGTTTTTTACCTTTTTTTAGTTTTTTTAGTTTTTTTAGTTTTTTAGCTTTTTTACTTTTTTTATTAGTTTTTAGTTTTTTTTTGTAGTTTTTGCCTTTTTTTAGTTTTTTCAGTTTTTTTTTAGTTTTTTATTGGTTTTTACCTTTATTTTAGCTTATTTTTCAGTTTTTTCCTTTTTTTTAGTTTTTTTTTAGTTTTTAGTTTTTTTAGTTTTTTACCTTTTTTTAGTTTTTTTAGTTTTTTTAGTTTTTTAGCTTTTTTATTTTTTTTATTAGTTTTTAGTTTTTTTTTGTAGTTTTTGCCTTTTTTTAGTTTTTTTAGTTTTTTAGCTTTTTTATTAGTTTTTAGTTTTTTTTGTAGTTTTTGCCTTTTTTTAGTTTTTTTCTTTTTAGTTTTTTTGTAGTTTTTACCTTCTTTTTAGTTTTGTTAGTTTTTTTTTTTACTTATGTCCTGGTCGTCATTTATACTCCCTGTGTCCCGGTGCTTTGTTGATTGCTAATCGAACATTCGAACATTCCTTTTGTCCTGGTCGCTTTCTCTTTGAGTGTCGTCATTTATTTTTTTCTTTTTTAGTTCTTTTAGTTTTTACCTTTTTTAGTTTTTTTCCTTTTTTTAGTTTTTTTAGTTTTTTTAGTTTTTTAGCTTTTTTACTTTTTTTATTAGTTTTTAGTTTTTTTTGTAGTTTTTGCCTTTTTTTAGTTTTTTTCAGTTTTTTTTTAGTTTTTTATTGGTTTTTACCTTTATTTTAGCTTATTTTTCAGTTTTTTCCTTTTTTTTAGTTTTTTTTTAGTTTTTAGTTTTTTTAGTTTTTTACCTTTTTTTAGTTTTTTTAGTTTTTTTAGTTTTTTAGCTTTTTTATTTTTTTTATTAGTTTTTAGTTTTTTTTGTAGTTTTTGCCTTTTTTTAGTTTTTTTAGTTTTTTAGCTTTTTTATTAGTTTTTAGTTTTTTTTGTAGTTTTTGCCTTTTTTTAGTCTTTTTAGTTTTTTAGCTTTTTTATTTTTTTTATTAGTTTTTAGTTTTTTTTGTAGTTTTTGCCTTTTTTTAGTTTTTTCAGTTTTCAGTTTTGTCACCTGATCCAGTTTTTTCAGGTGACGTCACCTGATCCACAGATCCACACACAGACAACTTATTTTTATATATATAGATATAAGATATATATATATATATATATATATATATATATATATATGTATATATATATATACTAGCTGTTGGGGTGGCGCTTCGCGCCACCCCAACACCTAGTTGGTGGGGGCGCTTCGCGCCCCCCCCCCCCCAAGCCCCCCCGCGCGCGTAAGTCGTTACGCGCCATAATAGTTACGCGCCATTGTAGTTGTGTCCCTATGTCCCACCTGTGAATATAGATAGATATACATACATATATATATATATATATATATATATATATATATATATATATATATATATATATATATATATATATATGGTTTTAACTACGTAAAACTTGCGAATATACAACATTCTTTGCAGTCCCATTGTCTTTGCATATAAATAGATTGTCAGGTTTACCGACTCTTGAACATGCAACATATAATGGTCCATGGGAAAACAATCTGTATTCAGATCTATACCTCATGATTCTAATGATTGCCCTTGAGCTTTGTTGATGGTGATTGCTAATCGACCATTCCCTGTCCGGTCGTCATTTATATCCCCCTGTTTCCCCCGGTGTCCCCGTTGTAGTTGTGTCCCTGTGTCCCGGTCGTTATTTATATTCCCTGTGTCCCGGTCGTCATTTGTATCCCGGTGTCCCGGTCTGTATATACATTCGTTTTTTAGTTTTGTTTTTCTCCTTTATTTTTTTCCTTTTTTTTTCTTTTTTAGTTTATTTAGATTTTTAGATTTTTTAGATTTTTTGTTTTTTTAATAGTTTTTAGTTTTTTTTTCTTTTTAGTTTTTTTGTAGTTTTTACCTTCTTTTTAGTTTTGTTAGTTTTTTTTTACTTATGTCCTGGTCGTCATTTATACTCCCTGTGTCCCGGTGCTTTGTTGATTGCTAATCGAACATTCCTTTTGTCCTGGTCGCTTTCTCTTTGAGTGTCGTCATTTATTTTTTTTATTTTTTAGTTCTTTTAGTTTTTACCTTTTTTAGTTTTTTTATTTTTAGATGAAAATTTTTTTTAGTTTTTTCCTTTTTTTCTTTTTAGTTTTTTATTGGTTTTTACCTTTATTTTAGCTTATTTTTCAGTTTTTTCCTTTTTTTTATTTTTTTTTATTTTTTATTTTTTTAGTTTTTTACCTTTTTTTAGTTTTTTTAGTTTTTTTAGTTTTTTAGCTTTTTTACTTTTTTTATTAGTTTTTAGTTTTTTTTGTAGTTTTTGCCTTTTTTTAGTTTTTTCAGTTTTTTTTTAGTTTTTTATTGGTTTTTACCTTTATTTTAGCTTATTTTTCAGTTTTTTCCTTTTTTTTAGTTTTTTTTAGTTTTTTTAGTTTTTTACCTTTTTTTAGTTTTTTTAGTTTTTTTTAGTTTTTTAGCTTTTTTATTTTTTTTATTAGTTTTTAGTTTTTTTTGTAGTTTTTGCTTTTTTTTTGTAGTTTTTTTTTTAGTTTTTTTAGTTTTTTACTTTTTTTTAGTTTTTTTAGTTTTTTTAGTTTTTTAACTTTTTTATTTTTTTTTATTAGTTTTTAGTTTTTTTTGTAGTTTTTGCCTTTTTTTAGTTTTTTTAGTTTTTTCTCTATGCCAAAAAACTTGCTGCTGATAGAGAAAGTCAGAAAAGAAAGCGTGCCGAGGAACTACCAGAGCAACGCGAAAGCAGACTTGCTGCTAAAAGAGACAGTGAAAAAAGAAGGCGTGCCGAGGAATCAAAAGACCAGCAGGGAAACAGGCTCGAGGCTGATAGAGAAAGAAAGAACAGAAAGCATGCCGAGGAACTACCAGAGCAACGCAGAAGCAGACTTGCTGCTAAAAGAGAAAGTGAAAAAAGAAGGCGTGCCGAGGAACTACTAGAGCAACGCAGAAGCAGACTTGCTGCTAAAAGAGAAAGTGAAAAAAGAAGGCGTGCCGAGGAATCAAAAGACCAGCAGGGAAACAGGCTTGCTGCTGATAGAGAAAGTAAGAAAAGAAAGCCTGTTGAATCAGCCTAGAGAGCTGTAAGCCAGACGTTCTGCAAAATTTCTGTCTGTCTCTTTTTCTGTTTGGTAAAGTGAAGTAAAGTGAAAGAATGCAAAAACTGCCGTTCAATTAGCCTAACGAACCGTAAGTCAAGAGTTCTGCAAAAAATGCAGTCTCTCTTGAATGTAGAAACTGCTGTGGAATCAGCCTAAAGACCCGTAAGTCAAAAGTTCTAGAAAAATTCTGTCTGTCTCCGTTTCTGTTTGTAAACTGAAGTAAAGTGAAAGAATTCCAAAACTGCCGTCCAATCAGCCTATAGACCCCTTAGTCACATTTTCTGTCCGTCTCCATTTCTGTTTGGAAATTTAAGTAAAGTGAAAGAATGCGAAAACTGCCGTCCAATCAGCCTATAGAGCCATTAGCCAAATGTTTTTTGAAAATTCTGTCCGATTCAATTTCTGTTTGGTAAAGTGAAGTGAAAGAATGTAGAAACTGCTGTTGAATCAGCCTAAAGTGTCGTAAGTTACACGTTCTGCTAAATTCAGTCATTTCCGTTTCTGTTTCGAAATTGAAGTAAAGTGAAAGAACACAAAAACTGCCGTCCAATCACTCTAAAGAGCCATTAGTCATATGTTCTTTGAAAATTTCGTCCTACTCCGTTTCTATTTCATAAAGTGAAGTGAAAGAATGTAGAAACTGCCTTTCAATCAGCCTAACGAGCCGTAAGTCAAGTGTTCTGCAAAAATTCTATCTGTGTCCATATCTGTTTGGAAAGTGAAGGAAAGTGAAAGAATGCAAAAACTGCCGTCCAGTCAGCTAATCAGGTTCTTTTCTCTTAAAAAAACAATCTGAAAAAAAATTAAGATTCAAGAAAACACAACATTATTACGTTGATTAAAGTAACAGATGCATAGTTGATTTTTAAAAAGAAAGCCCTTTCATTTTGTATACACGACAGAGTTTTGATTAGACAATATTGAAAGCCAGCTTCAATTTAAGTTGATATTAACGACACAGTTTAGGCAGTGGAAATAAAATCCGAATTTTCTGCTTGTTTAAGCAGAAACTTATGCAACTATTATCAAATATTTAGAAAATAATTGTAAATTCAATTTTATTAAAAAACACTTAAAAGCGTCGCCACTGGTATTAATGGTAGAGCAAAATAAAAAAAAGTGCGAAAAAGAAAGAAAAAAAGGCATGTAAGAGAAAAATCCGAAATTTAAAAAGGAATGGCTTTCTTTTGAAGGCGTATTTGTCGTTAGGAAAATTATTAGCATTTACATTTTACGGACAAAAATCTTTGTTAAATTTATCTAATTAATTTTAATTAGCTATTTTTACAGTTAAGCTTGGCAACACTGGCAAAAATATGGTACTACCCTACAAACTTCATAATTTTGGAATAACTAAAAGAAGAACCTATGCCCCGTTTTAGGTGTGGGTAGATCTAAAATATGTCCAGGTTGCAAAATGTTATACCTAAGTTAACAATTGTTGAGAATTATTTTTTTAGATAAAAATTTTAGTTTCTCTCATGAGGGAAATATCAGAAAAATATTTATACCTAAGCCTTCACCTTCTCCCTCATGGAAGGTCATGAGCAAGACCTGTTATTTCTCACTAAAAATACCTCTATAATAAATCCGGGGCAATCACTTTCTACACATCGATTCTGCAAGCTCAGTTTAAACACATTCTTTTAAATGAACGGAGGTTAGGAGGCCCATATTGATCTGATGTTTATCTCCAATATCTCAGGGGTTCAATAACATGCGACTTCCATAATCTTTAAGATTCTGTGATGTTTCTCTCTATTTTCCAATAATGTATGTATAAATCATTTGTTTGTATTATTCACAAACTTTTTAAAATGATTTGCAATTTAAAACGTTCCCGGAGGAATATGAAAAAAACCCGCTTAAAACGAGTTTCTATTCCTGAGAGAACCAATGGAAATGATTCACATTCTGCTTGAGAAACTTCGTGTGACGGCTGTTTCATAAGACATTCTTAGTATTAATTTTCAAACTAACTTATAAAAATAATTTTTCATATTTTTATATATAAAAAAATGATAAATTATACTGTTTAAAAATTTTTAACTCTAATTTTGGTTCTTTTTTTCTGCCTTAATACTAACATAAATTTTACTAGAAGACCCAAGGGCCATATTTAGAAAGGGCATTACAGACTAAGGGCCATAATATTCCTCCCATAAAAACTAATTGGGCCTGAAAAATTCAGAATTATTTTTTTCTCCAAAAATTATATTTGCAGATCAATTGGGAGTCGTTGTTAATCATTGCTTAGATTATTTTGAAAAAGCCGAGGGAATTTTTAGTTTTCACCAGAAATAAGTAATAATGAGATCGTCTTGCAAAGAAAAACTAAAGGAATTTGGCAATTTATTAACATAAAGGCGAGTATAGACGAGTATAGGCGAGTATAACGTATCTTAAATAATTTAATACTTTAGTATTCTAGCGTATTTAGGATTTAAATATTAAATTATTTTAATGAATAGAACAAAAATAGAGAACAAAAATTTCTTTGTTGCTCTTTCTTTTATTTGTCATTCTCACCTTTCAAAATTATATTAATGTAAATTTGTAACTTAAAAACTACATACCACTGACACTGACAAGTACGTAGGGGGGGGGGGACTTCGGCCCCCCTAAAAAAATTGTGAAATGTTTCGTTTCCCGAAGGTTTCTTGGGATTTCGGGCAAAAGTAGGACATTTATTAAGAATGTAGATGCATGTGTGAAGCCCTTTTTGGGGGATTTTACAGCATGCAATTATCCGGTCAATTCAAGCCCAATTATTAACCCATTTTCTGTCTAACTTTTTACCCTTTTTCAAGTAATTAGCAATTGTGCTGTTATTTATTTTTTTTTGTAAAGAGAGTTTGCTTTCCACAACAAAATAGAATTATCCTTAATATTAGGGCGTTTGTCCCCCCTTTTCGGGATAAAGTACAGCTTTTAATGGATACACAGAGAATATAAATGACGACCAGGACACTCAAAGAGAAATTACAGACCGGGACACCGGGACACAATTGACGACCGGGACACAGGGAATATAAATTCCGACCGGAAAACTCAAAGAGAAATTACAGACCGGGACACTGGGACACAAATGACAACCCCGACACCGGGAAACAGGGAATATAAATGAAGACCGGGACACTCAAAGAAAATTAACAGACTGGGACACCGGGACACAAATTTCGACCGGGACACAGGGAATATAAATGACGACCGTGACAGAGGGACACAACTACAACGGGGACGCTGGGCGGCATAGGGGGATATATAAATGACGATGGGGACACAGGGAATGTTCGATTAGCAACCACCATTAACAAAACCAAGGGCAATCATTAGAATAATGAGGTATAGATCTGAATATGGATTGTTTTTCCCATGGACAATTATATATTGCAAGTTTAAGAGTCGGTAAACCTGACAATCTATTTATATTCACAGAGTTTTACGTAGTTAAAAACATATATATATATATATATATTTATATATATATATATACTAGCTGTTGGGGTGGCGCTTCGCGCCACCCCAACACCTAGTTGGTGGGGGCGCTTCGCCCCCCCCCCCAAGCCCCCCCGCACGCGTAAGTCGTTACGCGCCATAATAGTTACGCACCATTGTAGTTGTGTCCCTATGTCCCACCTGTGAATATAGATAGATATATATATGTATATATATATATATATATATATATATATATATATGGTTTTAACTACGTAAAACTTGCGAATATACAACATTCTTTGCTGTCCCATTGTCTTTGCATATAAATAGATTGTCAGGTTTACCGACTCTTGAACATGCAACATATAATGGTCCATGGGAAAACAATCTGTATTCAGATCTATACCTCATGATTCTAATGATTGCCCTTGAGCTTTGTTGATGGTGATTGCTAATCGACCATTCCCTGTCCCGGTCGTCATTTACATCCCCCTGTTTCCCCCGGTGTCCCCGTTGTAGTTGTGTCCCTGTGTCCCGGTCGTTATTTATATTCCCTGTGTCCCGGTCGTCATTTGTATCCCGGTGTCCCGGTCTGTATATACATTCGTTTTTTAGTTTTGTTTTTCTCCTTTATTTTTTTCCTTTTTTTTCTTTTTTAGTTTATTTAGATTTTTAGATTTTTTAGATTTTTTGTTTTTTTAATAGTTTTTAGTTTTTTTTTCTTTTTAGTTTTTTTGTAGTTTTTACCTTCTTTTTAGTTTTGTTAGTTTTTTTTTACTTATGTCCTGGTCGTCATTTATACTCCCTGTGTCCCGGTGCTTTGTTGATTGCTAATCGAACATTCCTTTTGTCCTGGTCGCTTTCTCTTTGAGTGTCGTCATTTATTTTTTTTATTTTTTAGTTCTTTTAGTTTTTACCTTTTTTAGTTTTTTTATTTTTAGATGAAAATTTTTTTTAGTTTTTTCCTTTTTTTCTTTTTAGTTTTTTATTGGTTTTTACCTTTATTTTAGCTTATTTTTCAGTTTTTTCCTTTTTTTTATTTTTTTTTATTTTTTATTTTTTTTTAGTTTTTTACCTTTTTTTAGTTTTTTTAGTTTTTTTAGTTTTTTAGCTTTTTTACTTTTTTTATTAGTTTTTGGTTTTTTTTGTAGTTTTTGCCTTTTTTTAGTTTTTTCAGTTTTTTTTTAGTTTTTTATTGGTTTTTACCTTTATTTTAGCTTATTTTTCAGTTTTTTCCTTTTTTTTAGTTTTTTTTAGTTTTTTTAGTTTTTTACCTTTTTTTAGTTTTTTAGTTTTTTTTAGTTTTTTAGCTTTTTTATTTTTTTTATTAGTTTTTAGTTTTTTTTGTAGTTTTTGCCTTTTTTTAGTTTTTTTAGTTTTTTAGCTTTTTTATTAGTTTTTAGTTTTTTTGTAGTTTTTGCCTTTTTTTAGTTTTTTTAGTTTTTTAGCTTTTTTATTTTTTTTTCGAACATTCCTTTTGTCCTGGTCGCTTTCTCTTTGAGTGTCGTCATTTATTTTTTTCTTTTTTAGTTCTTTTAGTTTTTACCTTTTTTAGTTTTTTTTATTTTTAGATGAAAATTTTTTTTAGTTTTTTCCTTTTTTTCTTTTTAGTTTTTTATTGGTTTTTACCTTTATTTTAGCTTATTTTTCAGTTTTTCCTTTTTTTTAGTTTTTTGTTTATTTTTTATTTTTTTTAGTTTTTTACCTTTTTTTAGTTTTTTTAGTTTTTTTTTAGTTTTTTAGCTTTTTTACTTTTTTTATTAGTTTTTAGTTTTTTTTGTAGTTTTTGCCTTTTTTTAGTTTTTTCAGGTTTTTTTTTAGTTTTTTATTGGTTTTTACCTTTATTTTAGCTTATTTTTCAGTTTTTTCCTTTTTTTTAGTTTTTTTTTAGTTTTTAGTTTTTTTAGTTTTTTACTTTTTTTTAGTTTTTTTAGTTTTTTTAGTTTTTTAACTTTTTTATTTTTTTTTATTAGTTTTTAGTTTTTTTTGTAGTTTTTGCCTTTTTTTAGTTTTTTAAGTTTTTTCTCTATGCCAAAAAACTTGCTGCTGATAGAGAAAGTCAGAAAAGAAAGCGTGCCGAGGAACTACCAGAGCAACGCGAAAGCAGACTTGCTGCTAAAAGAGAAAGTGAAAAAAGAAGGCGTGCCGAGGAATCAAAAGACCAGCAGGGAAACAGGCTTGAGGCTGATAGAGAAAGAAAGAACAGAAAGCATGCCGAGGAACTACCAGAGCAACGCAGAAGCAGACTTGCTGCTAAAAGAGAAAGTGAAAAAAGAAGGCGTGCCGAGGAACTACTAGAGCAACGCAGAAGCAGACTTGCTGCTAAAAGAGAAAGTGAAAAAAGAAGGCGTGCCGAGGAATCAAAAGACCAGCAGGGAAACAGGCTTGCTGCTGATAGAGAAAGTAAGAAAAGAAAGCGTGCCGAGGAATCAGAGCAATCTGAAAGTTATCGCCTGGCATTCAGGTACAACCCAGTCGATGATTATAGCTTGAGTAGATGTGTTCAAATCGGGACAATGTCTAAAATTTGTCCCTATTGCAAGGCCTTGAAATTCAATGGTGAAACAATGGGAATGTGTTGCGCCTCAGGAAAAGTTAAACTTCCTCTATTGGCTGCACCACCAGAGCCATTGAAGACTTTCCTTACTGGAACTACGTCAGAATCTAAGCGTTTTTTGTCAAAAATCAGACAATACAACTCATGTTTCCAAATGACGTCGTTTGGAGCCCAAATCGAAAATCCAGATCAATTTATGTCTACTTTCAAAGTAAAAGGGCAAATTTATCATAAAGCAGGGTCCCTTCTACCATTCTCAGGCGAGAATCATAAATTTTTACAATTGTACTTCATCAGTGATAGAAATTCTGAATTGAATGCACGTTGCGAAATTTCTCCCAACGTTGAAAGGACAATCTATATATATATATATATATATATATATATATATATATATATATATATATATATATATATATATATATATATATATATATATATATATATATATATATATATATATATATATATATATATATATATATATATATATCATCGTTACGCGCCATATTAGTTACGCGCCATTGTAGTTGTGTCCCTATGTCCCACCTGTGAATATAGATATATATATATATATATATATATATATATATATATATATATATATATATATATATATATATATATATATATATATATATATATATCTATATATATAAAAATAAGTTGTCTGTCTGTCTGTGGGTCTGTGGATCTGTGGATCAGGTGACGTCATGTTTCGGCTGACGTCATGAAATTAGTTGCCGTCATTTTTGTTATGACGATGCTTAGTATATTGTAATACACATTAATTTGGTTAATAATATACCATTTAAAACACCAAAATGAACATGCTGGAGTAGTCACTCGGTGAGAGAGGGTGTCAGAACGGAGAATGAAGGTCCCAGGTTCAAATCCTGGTTAGGCTAAAAAAGGTAAAAAACTAAAAAAAAAACTGAAAAAACTAAAAAAAGGCAAAAACTACAAAAAAAACTAAAAACTAATAAAAAAATAAAAAAGCCGAAAAACTAAAAAAACTAAAGAAACTAAAAAAAGGAAAAAACTTAAAAAACTAAAAACTAAAAAAAACTAAAAAAAAGGAAAAATGAAAAATAGAAGAGAAAAAGAATACTAATAAAATTAAAAATAAAAATAAAAAAATAAAAAAGATAAAAAGCTAAAAAAAGGTAAAAACCAATAAAAACTAAAAAGAAAAAAAGGTAAAAAACTAAAAAAAATCATCTAAAAAACTAAAAAAAACTAAAAAACGTAAAAACTAAAAGAACTAAATAAGTAAAAAAAAACTAAAAAAAGGAAAAAACTGAAAAATAAGCGGGATATAAAACAGGGGGATATAAATGACGACCGGGACACCGGGACATAAGGAATATAAATGAATCAGAAAATACAACTCATGTTTCCAAATGACGTCGTTTGGAGCCCAAATTGAAAATCCAGATCAATTTATGTCTACTTTCAAAGTAAAAGGGCAAATTTATCATAGAGCAGGGTCTCTTCTAGCGACAGGGGCGAGAATCATAAAATTTTACAATTGTACTTCATCAGTGATAGAAATTCTGAATTGAATGCACGTTGCGAAATTTCTCCCAACATTGAAAGGACAATCGTTTCCCAATTACAACATCTTTTCCACGAAAATAATAATTTAGTGCGTCTGTTCAAAACAGCCATCGATTTGATGCCTACTTATACGCATAAAATTGTTATTTCCGCTGACAAAACGCCTCCTGGCCAAAATGTGCGTAGATGCAATGCTCCAACTATCGACGAAGTGGCCATCGTTATGGTCGGTGATCAGTTTTTACCTCGAGATATTATTCTCAGGGTTTCCACCACACGTGCTACAACTAAAAATAGGCCTACCAATAATACTTTTAAGAAATATAAACCCACCAAAGCTTTGCTATGGCACTCGACCTGCCGTAAAAAAAACAATGGAAAACCTAATAGAGGCCACAATCTTGACAGGGCCTTTTGAGGGTGAGGCTGTTCTTATTCCTCGCATTCCCAAGATTCCAACGGATCTGCCTTTTCAATTTAAAAGATTGCAATTCCCAATTCGATTAGCATTTGCAATCACCATTAACAAAGCTCAAGGTCAATCATTAGAAAAATGTGGTATAGATCTTAATACTGATTGTTTTTCCCATTGACAATTGTACGTTGCATGTTCGAGGGTCGGTAAACCTGACAATCTATTTATATGCAGCGACAATTGGACAGCGAAGAATGTTGTATATTCGCAAGTTTTACGCAGTTAATTTGTATTTTATCTATCTATCTATCTATCTATCTATATAAAAACGAGTTGTATGTATGCATGTTTGTTTGTTTGTAAAAAGAGCGTTTGTATATGATGTCATTATTAGTACATACGGCTTTGTATATGCAGAGACAATGGGAAAGCCAAGAATGTTGTATATTCGCAATTTTTACGTAGTTTAACTCCTGCAGACGAAATGAATGCTTGCCTAAAAAATTCTAATTTATAGGCACACGTAAAAATATTAAAATTAACTACAAATATGCGTGTCCGATTGCAAAACGATGACTCTGGTCAAACAGTAGACTCAATTTCAGGACGTATACAACTACCTGCTGATTTCTGTAATTTAGTGACGTCCAAAAATGAATTGATTGAAAAAGTATTTCCGAATATTCTAAAAAATTATAAAAATAATAAATGGCTAAGTGAAAGAGCGATTCTCGCACCCAAAAATATAGACGTCCACGAAATCAACAATATTGTTTTGAACAAGATTCGAGACCAGGCAGTCCTTTACAAGTCAGTCGACACAGGTTTGGAACCAAATGAAGCGGTTAATTATCCATCTGAATTTTTAAATTCCATAGATCCTTCAGGGTTTCCACCACACGTGCTACAACTAAAAATAGGCGTACCAATAATACTTTTAAGAAATATCAACCCACCAAAGCTTTGCAATGGCACGCGACTTGCCGTAAAAAAAAACAATGGAAAACCTAATAGAGGCCACAATCTTGACAGGGCCTTATGAGGGTGAGGTTGTTCTTATTCCTCGCATTCCCATGATTCCAACGGATCTGCTTTTTCAATTTAAAAGATTGCAATTCCCAATTCGATTAGTATTTGCAATCACCTTTAACAAAGCTCAAGGTCAATCATTAGAAAAATATGGTATAGATCTTAATCCTGATTGTTTTTCCCATGGACAATTGTACGTTGCATGTTCGAGGGTCGGTAAACCTGACAATGTATTTATATGCAGCGACAATTGGACAGCGAAGAATGTTGTTTATTCGCAAGTTTTACGCAGTTAATTTGTATTGTATCTATCTATATAAAAACGAGTTATGTGGATGCATGTTTGTTTGTTTGTAAAAAGAGCGTTTGTATATGACGTCATTATTAGTACATACGGCTTTGCATATGCACAGACAATGGGAAAGCCAAGAATGTTGTTTATTCGCAATTTTTGCGTAGTTTGAAACACATATATAAATCTATCTATATTCACAGGTGGGACACAGGGACACAACTACAATGGCGCATAACTATTATGGCGCGTAACGACTTACGCGCGCGGGGGGGCTTGGGGGGGGGCGAAGCGCCCCACCAACTAGGTGTTGGGGTGGCGCGAAGCGCCACCCCAACAGCTAGTATATATATATACTATATATATATATATATACTAGCTGTTGGGGTGGCGCTTCGCGCCACCCCAACACCTAGTTGGTGGGGGCGCTTCGCGCCCCCCCCAAGCCCCCCCGCGCGCGTAAGTCGTTACGCGCCATAATAGTTACGCGCCTTTGTAGTTGTGTCCCTATGTCCCACCTGTGAATATAGATAGATATATATATATATATGGTTTTAACTACGTAAAACTTGCGAATATACAACATTCTTTGCTGTCCCATTGTCTTTGCATATAAATAG